>NW_025318667.1:957500-1150000 GCF_018153725.1 Drosophila mojavensis | reverse complement strand
CACTTTTATATATTTATTATAACTTCCGCCGTTTCCCCTCGGCCATGCGATACACCGCGCACCTCCCTGGGTCCCTGCTCGGGCGCCACTTGTAAGGTAGTAAATTTGAATGCTGGGGTAGACTCAGTCTACCCAGGGTGTACTCACAAGAAATTTATTTGTATGAAATAGTGAGACACCAGGGGGGGGAATATCTAACGTTATTGGCCGGGAAATGGGAGAGGGGGGGGAAATCTAATATGGGGACCGCCACTCACGTGTACCTTTTTCTTCTCCAGCGTCTTCTCACCCAAATTCTTGACTCCTCGTCGCCGTCAAATTTTGCTCCAGTCGCCGTTTATGCCAATGAAAGTCGTCGATCTCTTACCGTGTTTCTTTCTTCTTTTATTCAAAATGTCACTTAACCTAGCCGCGTTTCACAAGATTCCACTACGCGCTTAAATTTAAAAGGAACTCTATCACCTTCTCTTCGCGGTCAACCGCTCCTTCTCGCTACTCAATCCCGACTCTCCTCTTCTCGATTCGACTCCCAAAACTCGACTAAAAACTGTCTCTTTTCTTGCGCTCGCCCAAAGCGCTCGGCGTCGGCGACGCAACTCTCCGCTCACAACTCTCCACGCAGGGTTGCGCCGCCGATCGCCGCTAAATCGTCAGCGCTTTGGGCGGCATTTTCAAATATCAATTCAAATGACAAAATTATATCAAATACTAATTTTTACTTAATTATCACTAACTTAATTCCTAACCGCTACAGCTAAATCTTACCGACTACAAAACTAACCCTAATTAAACCTACTTAATTTACTAACTTAACTCTAAATCTTAATGACTACAAAATAAACTAACTATTTCATAAATTCCGATAACAATTCAATAACAACAAACGTTTCTTCGATTCCAATAAAAATAACCATTTCTTCATTTCAACCCTAAAATAAACATTTCTTCACTCTCTTAATTCCAATTCGCAAATCAACATTTCCTCTCTCTTTCATAAAAAATAAACATTCTTCATTTCAAATAATCGTGAGGCGGTAACTGGGGCGCCGCCTCACACTCTGTTAACAACATGTTAATTTTATGCAAAGCAGTTGCTACCGATTTAAAGTCTTTCTTCACGGTAAATGCTAAACGCAATTTCGCTGCTTTGAGTAACTGCACTTTAAGGCTTAAATTAGCTGCAGCTCAATGAGAATCCGAGAAGTGTCGAGCCAGATGCCCAATTCGCCACTCGAGCACAACGAGTATAAACAACCGACACGCACTTAAGGTAGAGGAGGTCTTTGCTTCGATTGTTGTCGCAGGAAGCTCAACTGACAGGCACACACTCCACGTTACACAACAGCTTGAGTTTGAGTTTGAGTTCCGGCCCAAGGCCGAGCTGGCAGCCAGTAAGAGCCGCACATAAATCTCATTGTTCTAGCCAAATGCAGGACTCGTCTCTTGTGAGCTTGACAAATCTGAAGCCCGAATTAATGAAAATTGCCATTTCCAGCAGCAACAAATGAAACTGTTTTCCTTATTGCTGAACGATTGCCAGCGTCTGAATGATTATGGGACCCTTCTTTGTGATTCTCATAAATATAAATTACACGTATCAGTCTCAGCAAAAGTATCAATATCAGCATCAGTATTAGCATCTCTATACGCATCTACATCTGCATTGTATCTGTATCTGTGTCTGTGACTGGATGCATTTGTGTTCGCCTCACATGCAATCCAAAAGTGGAATGTTAATTACGCACCATCTGAATCGGAAGCGGATATGCAGAGAGCTGGTTAATCATTGCGAACTGACAGGCAGCCCTGGCAACAGCGACACGTGATACATCCATGTAAATACATGTGTATATATATAGAGTATAATTTGAACATGACACTCACTTTGTAGCTTTTGAGAGGTACAAAGTGCTCGTTGCAGAAAAGACAATTATATCTTGCATTCGGGACAGCCATGCGACATTTGATTAATTAATTACCTAGCCGGGCGCACGTAGTGAAACCAAAAATTAATAGCCAAACTCTCGGCGAAGTAATTGAGTCTAAGGGCAAGCTAACTGCATCACGTTAGACGAGTGCCAAAAGCACTGATTACAGACTGCGCGGAATTGCGCAACATTCTGACAGACGGCCAAGGGATGCTCAACTTGGAGCGATTATATGAGTTCTCTTTTCGAAACACAGATGATGATGAAATACCCTAGCAAATGTGAGCCTGAAATGGGTTATATGGGGGTAGTAGCTTAAGGAATGCAGAGGGAATCTAATTTAGTTTTAAACTCCTTCAACTTGATGCAATTTTCAGCAGCAACTTTGATGTCGGACTTGACGCACTTGCATATACCCTCACCAGATGAAAGTTGAAGGTTTTTCACTATGCTCATTGCGAGCGTAAAAAGTTGAAGCGCTACATAGAGGTTCGCCCTTTGGGGTTCGCCAAATTGGCATCAAATTTCACATAACATTTTCCAGCATTTTTATTGTGAGAGCGCGTCTGGCTGTCTGGGTATAGTTGAAATAATTATGTTTAAAGTTGATATTCAACTACGCTTTACGCTGGCACAAAGTAGTTTTCCCCTTTTAGTTAACATATTTCACACAAAAGAATTAAGTTGCGCTGTTAACGAGCGCACTTGATATGCTTTATGCCGGTATTTAATTCCTCCATTTTGTAGTTGCAAAACATTTTTGTATTGCGGGGAGGCGGCGGCTGGGGCTACGGCGTTTATTTAAAAATGCGCATATGCTTTGACGACCAAACAACAATATTTGTGAGTATCATAGGAATATAAAATATACAGATATACGGATGCATACATACATACACGCATATACATATATTTATATACTATCTGTTTCTGCAATATAAGCAGACAGACATCATATGTATGTGTGTGTGCGTGTGAGCTGTTGAAGGTCTGTCTGTGTATTTTGTATGCATTCCATAGAAATTTACATAAAATAATATCAGAGAGCATCACAGCACGGGATGAAACAAGTACAAGTGCTTTTTAATCAGGAGTGCTCGACTAACAGCTACCCGGTAGCGGTGTTGGAGACCTTCTATGCAATTTGAGGACTATAGTTTTATATATATGACAGAGTAGAAGGAATACGGCAGCTGAAGAAGCAGGCAGACATGACTAGATTAGTTCGTCTATTGATCCTGACCAGAACTACAATAAATATATATACTCTATGACGCTTCATCTCTCTACGGTCCATTGAAAACGTCTTTAAATAATCCCTGGCTAAAACTATAGCTTCTTCTTCATTTTTTCATCTATCATCTCTCAACTATATCAGCTTTCTGTTCTACATTCTATTATAATTTGCCACTCTTTGCCGCACCCCCTTGCCAACCATTGCGTACAGGGTATACAAACAGCTGTTGATTTGCTATTTTTGAATATGAATGGTATATGCTGGACTTTGCCTGTTTTTTTTTTGTGTTTTTGTATTTTCGGGCCGAATTCATCAACAGTAATTCGTATAGGCGCAGAGACAAAGCGACGCCAATTCGCTCCAACAGAGCGAAGTGCTAGAAAATTTGTTACTTCCGTAGGTTTACATAGCAATATGCTCTGCATATACGCATACCCTGTCATCTGAATTGCTGCATATTTTTGCGACTTCAAATGCAAATGCGATTGCCGTTCATAAATGCAGATTCCATTAATTTGTTACAACATGACAAATGGTCGACATATTTTTTGCCTTCAAGCGGTAAAGTTTCAATTCATGCGGCGGCCAGATAATACACATAAACTCTTTCATATGAAAGCAGTATTTTATCAACAATTCCTGGAAAAAAACTCGAGCTTAACGGGTTTTCAACACTGCTATTTGTATGGGAACTCTATCAAAGCTATGGGCAGATTATTGAAAGCTATACAAATTATAAATTCTTCAAAACATGCATCGCTTTAAAGTTATAGTGTTAAAAACCACCACATTAACCAACACTGATGCATTGTTAAAAAAAACTTATAACTGTAAAGGCAACTGTAAATCACTTTCTTTAAGACCTCGCAGGAGAATTTCCAATGTAAAACAAGGAAAAAACAAAGTCGATTTTTCGATTATTCTCGATAAAAACGTTATCGGATGAGTTATCGAAAAAATAAGATAAACTTGTACGATGTATTGTATACACGAGTATGCATGCCAAATATCAGCTCTCTAGCTCTTATATCTTCTGAGATCTAGGCGTTCATACGGACGGACGGATAATATCAATAAACATAGACTTTCCAATACTACAATTCGTTAACTGCGAGCAATCCATACTAATAACTCATGAGCACAGTATAAATTAGTGTGTTTCATTTGCCAATAAGTAATGCGTGCAATAAAATGCTTTAAGCTCAGGCCACGGCCACATCCCCACGCCCCCGCCGATGTCCACGGTACAATTCAATACGATGCTCGAGTTAATCTAACTTTTGGTTTTATCCATGTCCATGGGGAATCAGCGAATGCTCAACTAATAACGCTGGGGTATTAAATGCTCCAAATATTTGGTGACCAAAATAAAAGCTAAACAGAGCACAGGCTAGCTCCACAAATGAAATACTATTTATTTATTTATTTACCCAAACAACAAACATAAATTGCACAAAAGCTAAAACTAATCACAGGACAGCAGCAGCAACAGCTGCAAACAAGTTAGCGACTGCTCGACCGCTGAGCGTGCGCGACTAGCAGATACCCTGTTTGATGATGATGACGACCTCAAAATAATGAGGGCTTGCATGGTTCTTACTTCTACTATCTCTCAGATATTTCCATGGATAAGAGTTATTTATCAATATTTATCAGTGGTTTATATTAAATTCAGTTTACTTAGCAACTTTGCAATCAACTTTTTTCTGCTTAATCGATATGTGGGGTTTAGGTCTTATATATGATATGTTTGTAGTATAAAAGGCTGAATTGAGAAAAATGTAAACAGTTAATGTTTTTGTATGCTAAATTCGTAATGTTAGTTTAAGTAATTTACCAAGTTCTTATAATCAACGAGATCGGCTATTGCTATCGATACTTATCGATAATACTTAAGATACAAAACGTTTTGAAACAGGGGAAACCACTGAAAACCTTGCTGAATGACCATGCTGTCAATCTTTAATTTTCATCGGCAATATTCATCGGCTATTGATTTATCGATAACTATCGTTCTTAATAAGTACGAGTAAAGCATGATATAAATAAAATATACATACCTCTGTTTATGGCAGATATGATATACATATGTAATGTATGCCATCTATTCCTCTACCTAAACTAATGATCATCCATCAAGATGCATTTTAGCCAATTCATGCAGGGTATATGGAAAAGCGTAAACAACTTTTTGGCTTTTGGTGCGTTTTTGGCGTTTTGTCACCGAAATGCAAAAAGTTGAGCGCGGCAAATTGCAAAGAGCAAAACAAAACAGGAAAAAAAAAATAAAATGGCCAAATGCGATGCTTAGCACATTGTCAGCACAGCTAGCTAGATGTGTGTATGTGTGTGTGCGTTTGGTATTTGCATAAAATTTAAATTTCATTTCTTCGATTTGGGCCAAGTCAACGAGGCAGCCAAAACGAGCCGAGGGTCGCTTTAAGGCAACGATTTGTATGCACGAACGTGCAGCCTCGAATCCCATTTACAACTCAATGATTTTCCAAATCACATACACATGCACACACACCCTCACGCCCGCTGCCACTCTGTGTGTGTGTGTGTGTGCGGATGAGCAATTTGAAGCGCATTTGCAAATGTGGCACGACACGTACTTAAAGCAACACACAACAATTTTGAGCTGAGAGAGCCGAGAGTCTAACGGCTAATTACACGACAATTTTCAATGATTTCTCCTCTTTTTTTTTCGGTTCTATTTTCTGTTGTTGCGCCCTTCTCGGAAATTCTCATGCCAGAAGCTGTGCACAACAACAGTTGGTGATGTTTGTGCTTTATGTTTTTGTTGGAGCAGCTGGCCATTTGCTGACTTTAAAGCGCAGCTAAACTATCCTAAGCATGCTCGACTCAAAGATACCACGTAATTAAAGATTACCGATATACCCTGTATTTTTATGAATTAAACACCCTGTGATGATTTTATGCACCAATGCTATAAATATAGTCACTAATACATTAGTAAATAACTTGCTGTGATTCAGCTCGACTAGTACATACCCTGTATGTATATGAGGGGCACACAATTTCATGATATTTGTAGATCTATTGCTGGCATAGAATTTGCGAGCAGTTTAACTTGACTTTCAGACAGATTGACCGACTTGACATACCCTGTATATGCAGCCTAAGTGCCAATTTCTTAAAGGATTGTCCAAATGATAGCCTACAAGACTTTTAGATACCCTGTAAGTAGCTAAACAGTGTTTCAAAATAAAACTGCCTCCCGGCACATATTTTAGAGGGTATATTTATATGAAATACGCTTCACACGCCCGACCGATGTCTGTGCAGTGTATAAAAATGCGTGAAAAATCTGTTGAGCTTGACCTTTGCCGGCGAGGCCCAGTTGTACAAGACCAAGAAGGTCGGCGCTTGGTATTTGGGTCTATGTGTGTGCGTGCGTGTGTGGGCGTATCGCACGCACAATCAACATGAGCTCCAACTGGAATACAACTGGATCCCAAGGTCCCAGACTTCTCACCAAAGAGCTGTCAGTCCATCTGTGCCGTTTGCTGTTGCCGTTATGCTGTTGTTGCCGTTGTTGATTCTTAAAGTTTATCCGATTGTTTAATGAGCTCTGAACGAAATAGAAATCAATGATGCGAATTTTATGCGCCTTTGGCAGACCCTGCCATGGACACTGAACAGACTGGTCAAGAGACATGGACAGCAAACAGCGGGCGAAAGAGGGGCGAAGAGACAGCGGGAGAGTGAGAGTGAGAGGGTGAGAGGGTGAGAGCGAGGAAGACAGGGAAACACGTCAGGACAATATGGTTATGCTTTGTGTTAGGATTGTTTGGTCTCTGGTTCGAACACGCATTTGTCGACAAAATAATAAACAGTTTGCGAGCTGCACACACACACACACACACACACAGACACAAGCACAGAAAGCATGTGAACAAAAGGCAACAAAATAAAAAGAAAAGAGAAAAGGAAAAGGAAAAACAGTGTACAGCTGCTATATAGAGAGTCCGCATTCCCCATCGGACTCGGAACGCCAAATGCGAATTCGGACATTTGGGTTTGGCTTGGACGCTGCCGAGAGGGAGCTGGGCGCGAGAGAGTCAGCAACTCGATTGCTCAATGAGTTGCGAATGCTGAAAAATGTTTGCAAATATGCTAAAAGCGAACAGCACGAAATATCATAATACAAACATCCGAGCATCGAGTTATGAATCGAGTGCCAGACTCGGAATCAAACTCATGTTTCTTCATGTTTCTCTCGCGCTCGGTTTTTGCCAGCTGCCATTCATCACAAATTCACCAAACTAACAAAACTCGAGGATTACCAACATGGTAATCGTATATCAATTGAAATCGGCTAGCAATTGGTTGAGTGAGAACTTCTGTTATGCTTCCATCCAAAAACAAAAACAAACACAAAAACAAAAATTGGGGGAAGGGAAACAAGAAAAATGAGATTGAACAACTTTGTTAGAGCAATGGATATGGATATGGATAATATACACAACAGCTAACGTCATGAGCCATAAAATGGGGAAAAACAATAATAAAGCCAGGGAGAAGAGAGAAAAGTTATTCAATTAATATTCATCTGCTGAATAAGGACTTTTGCGCCCCTCTCAGCGCTTCTCATACAAATCAATTCACAAAATTTGAACGAAATTGAAGAAGTGAGAAGTGGATGAATCTGAAAGAGATGAAAAGAGATATGGGAGACGAAAAGAAGAAATAATAGCAGAAGTGAGAGAAAGAGAAGGAGAAAGAGAAAAATCTTTAGTCAGATATAAAGCAAAAACAATTAAGAGAGAGAGGTATCAAATAATGGGAAAATAATCGAAGTGAGAAGGAAAATTAGATAGGAAAAGAAGATTTTGAACAGGGAGGCGAAGGAGAGAATGAGAATAAGACCGTATGGGAGTGAAATTGGGGGAAAACGGAGAAATAAAGATAAATATATAGAGAGAGAGGGAGAGGGAGTTAGAGAATGGAAGTCTACATAGAGGAAACAAGAGAGAGAAAGAGAGAGAGAGAAAGAAAGAAGGAGAGATAGAAAGAGACAGAGGGAGAGTGAAAGAAAGAAGAAGAGAGAAAGAAAGGTGAGGTGATACACCGCACACGAGACAGCTAAGGAAACTCAGTACCATAAACGAGGGAGGAAGAAGGAAAGGAGCAAAATGTTAACTAACAACTGAATTATATTATCATAGATTCTATATAAGATGTCAAAAACAATACATGCAGCTATATATACGTACATATATAGCCTTCCTCATTTCATTTTGCCATCGTCTTTCTCTTCTCACTCACTCTCTTCACGCCCCCGCCCACGCCCACACCTTGCTTTCTGGGTAGGAAAAGCAATTGTCAATTGGCGTAAGTGAAAGGTGGAATTGGCATTTGTTTGCCATTTCCAATTTATATATTTATATTTATTTTAAAGACAATTTGTTGGCTCGAGTTGGATTTTGATTTGATTGTTTTTGCTTTGCTCCGGCCGGACCGAGGCGAGTTGAGATATCAGGAAACAGGTCAACTGGAAAAAGCGTTCAGGGTCAATTGATTCTAATTACTTGGCCCAGAATTGTTTTTAGCCATTGCGTAACGTTATTTGGGCAAAAAAAAAAAAAAAAAAAAAAAAATGCACGCGTTGAAGCGTTCTATGCATTCAATTGGAAATACATAGGAATTGACAAAAAAAAAGAAAAAAGAAGCAAAGGAGACAAACGGACCTGGAGGTCTACAGGTCTGGGGCTGCCTGGAGCTCTGGGGGCTTGTTCTGTTTATCTGCAGGAATTTACCTTTCTGGCACGGCCAATAAAAATATAAAAATATGAAAATCAAGCAGGCTGTGAGAGAGCGCGCGACAACTCTACAGAGTTGTCACACACACAAAAGCATACACACAGCCAAAGCAATGCCCCTCTTCCCCAGTCAGACGAATGTAATCAAGTGTATTCTGGTGAAATAATTGAAATTCTATTGAGTCACATTTCATTTATGTATGTACATCTTCCCCTCTCTGTCTCCCTGTCTCTCCATCTCGCTGTCTCATTTTCTCTTACATATATTTATGTTCGCTTTGCATAAATTTCAATACGGATTCGAATTTCCAATTTCCTATATATAAATTGAGCTACAGTAGATGTTCGCTTGAGTGAACTAATTAAAATCATGTCAACCTATCGATAATAAATATATTATGTTATGCAATTCCATTATAATATATCCCTTATGCCCATGCTCATGCGCATGGGTATGATCGATTTGTCATTCAATATGTTACGCCGGAAATTAAGTTGAGCTTTAGTCCATTTGAGCCTAAAAAAATATATAATCAACTGGTTCTAGTTCCGCGAACTGGGTTTTTGAGCAATTACTGCACCGACTGCAGATAATACACTCAGCTTGTTATCATATGGAAATTACTGCCTTAAAGATTGATCTGCGATACGATTCACACAGCGAATTGGTTCTTCTGAGCACTTATCAAACTAGTTCTTTACTTTGGAAAGTAGATATAACTTGCTCTCACTCCACAGATTGTTATTCATAAAAATCAAGCATATTCTTCCCGCTATTTATTCAGCGCATGTAGCTGCTATGAGCACTTAGCCACAGCTGAACCTGCTCTCAACTGCTTTACACTTCACAACTGCTGCTTGAATGGTTCCTCTCTCAATGGCTGTGCACAATGTGAACTGGTTCTTTTGAGCTTGCAGTAAGTTCCGCTGGACAGTGACTCTACTTGAAACAACTTCCACACGCCCATCCTCACTCTACAGCTGTTGCATGAAAGGCAAGTGCTCTCAAGAACTAGTTCTTTTGAGCACACCCAACTATAGCTGAGCGTAGGCAAAGTTTTATTTGTTTGTGTTTCCTTTTCTCTTCTAGGGGAAATAGCGGCAGACCGGGAAAGGGGGCGTGTCAGGTTCACAGCTCATTTACTCTCCATTTAGTTATTCAGGGCGATATCTATATGCGATAGATAGTTGCTCTGTCTACAGATAGATGCGAAAGTATTTCGTGCGCACTTTCGCCGGCAAATGAGGAAAATGCAAATTGCGCGTTTTCACACTTATTCTTGCTGTTGCTGTTGCTGCTGCTGTTGTTGTTGTTGTTGTTGTTGTTGTAATTTTTCTTTTCAGTTTTTTGTGCACTTTATTTTCCCTGCACATTATGCGGCGGCGGCGGTGGCAGCGGTGGCTGTTGCTGCAGCCACATCCATTGCCACAGCTCGACCCCAGCATTGAGTTGTTGTCACACACACACACACACACACACATGCAGCAGCGACACTTACACAAATGGGGTCAGAAGTCTGCATTTTTCAATATCATTGGCGCCGAACGGTGGCTGCCAACACACACACACATTTATATTGTGCTGCAATCGATTGTTAACAAAGCAACAAATCTTTATGCATACAACACGCATACACACACACACACACACAAGCAGACCCATACACATGCACACTTGTGCATACGAGATGAACTACATATGCATAAACACATTAATGCATTTATATATATACACACATGCATTCTATATGTATACACAAACACTACCACATATTTACACACAAATCTCAATAAGGGGAAATGTGACGAATTCACCTGCATTTACTGCAAAAATGTAATGACGAGGCCGAGCATTCGTCCCTCTACTACGAAAGGTGGATTGAGCTATATAGTGTTTATTCAGTCTTCAGCCTAAGTCGATACCTAAGCAAAAAAAAGGAGTGCAGGACAAGCATTCTTCCATATCCATCATATAGTTTATTATATCGAACTCTGACTTTTACTTTTTTTCTATAAATTACAGTCGATAGTCGATAATTCGTACCCCGCTAAATCGAACTTCGCTATAAATCGAAGAAAGTTCTATCCCCCTGAAAGAAATCCGTTCTCAATAATTATCAATATTTTTCGATAATTTGAATTTCCGTGTAAATCGAAAAAAAAACTGATCCCGTTGCCATCTTGGATTATCGGGATTCTACTGTATATAGTTTTCAGTTTGTCGAAATGCAATTGTATTGAATCTCAGAGGTTTTTGAATCTACTGCCCTTTCTGTTTTTATTATCACTGATCAGACTTTACTCTGCAGCAAGACTATTTTCCATTTCCTCAGCTGGAACTCTAAGTTTGTTTTATTCAAGTTTGCTAAGTACAAAAAGGTGTCCATATATCTGTCTATACATATGGGGCGCACTACTCAAAATGTGAAACATTATCTATTCAGGGCATTAGGTAGTCATGCATTAGTCTAAAAATAAACTCTATATATATCTATATAAACCACGACAAGCATCAATACTGTGATACGTCCTCAGGATATGCCAACAGCTCAACTACTTCTAGAGGGTAACTACTCGTCATGCATCTGATCTTAGCACTGTGAACGAGTCCAGTGCGGCGTGTCAAAATTTTTGATGTGCGCCATTTTGTGGCGTCTGTCGCTGGCCTTCGCCCTGCTTTGTGTGCACGCGTGTGTGTGTGTGCAAGTGCTGTTGACCTTGGCAGCGAGGCGCGTGCGGCATGCGGCATGCGGCAGCCTTTATAATGGGAGCTTAAATTCATTTACATATCGTATAATGCATGCTCGTATCATCATATTTGTATAGCGACTTGAATGTGTGTTTAATTACTTCGGCAAAGCACACACACGCATATGCGCTCTCCCTCTCTCTCTCTCTTCTCGCTCGCTCCATCTCTCTCTGTCACACAGACACACCCAGCAGAGGCCCCCACATCGACAGTTGAAGTTTTAAGCCTCGCCTCGCACGCGAACGCCCGCAAGTATGCAGCAAATTTGTTAAGCCGCATCTGTGCGGAAAATCTGTCAGGCCCAAAGCGCCAGCGACTTCCAAAAGTAACCCCCCCACCCTCTCGCAACCCCTTTCGTACCAGCGCCGCCCATGGCCTTAGAATTGTAAGACTTAAGCAGTCGCGTAATTGGCGCAACTTTTCGCCCAGCCACATGCAATGCAGTCATTCGCATGAAAGATATCAAATGCACATAGTATACCTCTCTCTATGTACATATTACGTATACGTATATAGTCTGAAATGGAGATATAGAGGCAAACACATATATGCACATTAGATTTGCTAGTGTGCGAGTCGTTTATTAATTGGTTTCATGACTATTTAACATATGCAGCTCAGTAGATTTTCAGAGGGATTCGAGTTTGAGACATTTCCTGCATATCATTTGGCATTGGGATCATAGACTTGTTATCCTGAACCCATGGAAAATGGAAAATCTGGGCATAATGGTTTTGTGAAAAGTATGAAACAGGCAGAAAGAATCATCGCAGACCCCATAAAATGCATATAATCCTGAACAGGACGACAAGCTGAGTCGATATAGCCCTGTCCGTCTGTCCATTTGAACGCCGAGATCTCAGAAGATATGAGAGCTAGAAATTTAGCCTATAGACTCGTGTATATCATATGCAGTACAAGTTTATCATATTTTTTCGATAACTCACTCGATATGTTTTGTATCGAAAATAATCGATAAATTGATTTTGTTTTTCAGCGTAATTTGAACACTTTTCCAATTGGAAATTCCAGTATTACTGTGTATATACATTGATGAATATGAAGATTTTGTAATTTACAGATTTTGGATACAGCATTAGAATATCAGCTGGGAGGGTTCAGGGTATATTCTAGTCGAGCAGTCTCGACTAAAGCTTGTTTACATGTTTTTGTGTGCGAGTACCTGAAGACCATTGACTGTACAGATATTTGAAAGCACACGAATAGAAAGTCTTTTCTTGGACTCGAGCACCTCCAATACCTGAGATTCTAATAACAATGTGCACGCCTGAGACTCGTATCAGCGGCTTTTAGTTTGCATGGAAAGACTCAATGGATCATAGTCATATAAACTATGACGTAGACTATGAAATTAGGGCTGGGCACGCACAATAGGCTAGCGCAGCCCTGTCGTCATTTGCATGTAGGCTAAGAAATATTATTGAAATAGTTTAATTCCAACCACGCTTGGGCTAGTCTAAAAGCTCCTTGATAGCTGCTAGCTAAGTTCAACTCAATAAGCCTTGCGCTTTACACACATTAACAGGCTACTCTTAAAGCAATTCCACACATGCATCGACTGTATATTGATATTTATGGAAAATAAGCCAACAGTTTTTGTGTTTTGCCTTATAAGAAATTAGGGTCAGGCGAAAGTAATAATGGGGCACACACACACACACACATCAGTCAGACTTGGAAAAATGATAATTGATAATGCAAACCAAGTTGAACCGAACAGTGTGCGAAAAGCTGCAAAATTTAAGTGGTTTATTGCGAACTCTGTGCGTCATAGAGGCACAGAGTGACTAAGAGAGAGCGAGAGAGCAATAGCTAATGGGTGCTGCTCGGTTATTTTTTTTCTCTTTTTTATTTTGGGTAGCGTAAATAAAGCATAAACAAGACTAAACAAAAATCCCTGACGAGCTGTTATTTGCATTTTGTTGATTAAGCAAATTTAAAACTTTGCTACCGAAAGAGACGGCGTGCGATTGTGTGAGCGAGAGCGAAAGAGAGAGAGAGAGAGAGGAAGGGAGTCGAAGACAGAAACCAAACGACAGGTGGCGTGTATGTGTGTTGCACGCGTTCATTTTGCTGGACTTTTCTTTACTTTGCCGGATTTTGCTTTTGGTTTAGTTCGGTTCTTTTCTCTGTTTTTTTTTTCATTTTTTTTTTTGGTGGAGTTTGGAACGAACTGGCAACCAAATGCAGCTTAAAGTTATTACACTTCAGCACAATTGAAAGCAGCAACAGAGCACACACACGCACACACACTGTAGTACACAGACTCATTCACACATTTCCAAAATACTCTGGAGGGCTGCCGCAATGCTTCCTCTGACTGAAACTTTTGTGTGTTGGTTAGCGTGCATTAGTAGTAGTACATATGTGTGTGTGTGTGTGCGT
This sequence comes from Drosophila mojavensis, assembly GCF_018153725.1. Classification (NCBI taxonomy): domain Eukaryota; kingdom Metazoa; phylum Arthropoda; class Insecta; order Diptera; family Drosophilidae; genus Drosophila; species Drosophila mojavensis. Next base: position 1,135,894 of record NW_025318667.1, on the reverse strand, counting down.
ATGTGCTAGTGTTGGAAAACTAGCCAGTTGGTCAGTCGAAAAAATAGTAAAAAAGTTTTGCTTGGCACTCGAGCAGCGACTGTGTTTGCGTTTGCCACTCAAGTGCGAGTTATTAAGCGAGTTAGTTTTACGGATTTTCCTATCAAATTTATTTGTTGTTTGCTTTTACCTGCACACACACACACCGAGGCAAACTTGGGGTCCCTTTCACACTCAGAGGCATCAGTCCTCTCGCTCCCTCTATCTGACTTTCAGCTTTAGCCCATTGATTGGACTTGTTCATTGTTCGTTCCCTTCATTCACTTCACTTCATTTGATTTATTCATTTGTTGAGACACTCGTTCCATGCCATTTTCTCTGCTTACCAATTTCTTGTTTCGCTTTTCAATAAAGCTTTGCATGAGCTGCGAAATTGTGAAGAGCGTGAAAAAGAAACACCTCGAAACACGAGAATAATACTCAAACTACATATGTACATATATGGAGACTGTAGCTTTATTAACGCAGCAGATTCGATCCCTTAAAAGTATAGCGACAATGATGTACATAGCTAATAAGTAATGAGTAATGAGTAATAAGTCTCGAATAATGAGTAATGAGTAATGAGTAATGAGTAATGAGTAATGAGTAATGAGTAATGAGTAATGAGTAATGAGTAATGAGTAATGAGTAATGAGTAATGAGTAATGAGTAATGAGTAATGAGTAATGAGTAATAATGAATAATGAGTAATGAGTAATGAGTAATGAGTAATGAGTAATGAGTAATGAGTAATGAGTAATGAGTAATGAGTAATGAGTAATGAGTAATGAGTAATGAGTAATGAGTAATGAGTAATGAGTAATGAGTAATGAGTAATGAGTAATGAGTAATGAGTAATGAGTAATGAGTAATGAGTAATGAGTAATGAGTAATGAGTAATGAGTAATGAGTAATGAGTAATGAGTAATGAGTAATGAGTAATGAGTAATGAGTAATGAGTAATGAGTAATGAGTAATGAAAAATCAGTAATGAGTAATGAGTAATGAGTAATGAGTAATGAGTAATGAGTAATGAGTAATGAGTAATGAGTAATGAGTAATGAGCAATGAGCAATGAGTAATGAGCAATGAGCAATGAGCAATGAGTAATGAGTAATGAGTAATGAGTAATGAGTAATGAGTAATGAGTAATGAGTAATGAGTAATGAGTAATGAGTAATGAGTAATGAGTAATGAGTAATGAGTAATGAGTAATGAGTAATGAGTAATGAGTAATGATATATTTGTCCTCTTCTGCTTTCGACTGCTTTACTAGGCATATCTTTTTATATTAAATCATATTTAAATTTAGTTTGCAGCTGGAATTCTGTCCTTTTTCGAGTTGGTTTCCTCTTAAACATCTTTATCAACTGCTTTATTTCGTGGCCTTTGTCACGCTTATTGTAGCCATCATTTACGACTGCTGCCGCTCCAATTACTTAACATGCAGCTGAAGTACTTGAACTCCAAAAAAAAATACAAATAAAAATGGAAAACAAGAAAGAAACTTTAGCCAAAAGCCGAAGGCTGTCGCCCCACCAACGGCCAAACATTGTCGCAACGCATTCAATTTAACTTTCACAATTGCAATCGCATTGGCATTGCGACATTCACTTTTCATTTTTAGCTCCCTCCCCAACCGCCCTTTCAGAAAGGCCCACCCCCCCTACTACAGCCTCTAGTTCCAGTCTTGGGGCGGAGTTGAAGCCTGCTCTGGCGCCACATGCGCCACATGACCACAGGCCATAACTCATGACCATCCAGTCCGGCAGCGTTTCCCTCCCTCCAGTGCCACGCCCCTGCCCCGGCCTGCCTCTTCGGACTTGTTACCACTTGGCATCATTTTTCGGCGTCAAGTTTGCAACGCCCGTTCATTCATTCAATTGTCACAGCTCACATGCACCCGATCCCTCGCTCTCTCTCTCTGTCTCTCCCTCTCCTTCTCCCTCTCTCTCTCTCGCTCGCTCTCATGCAGCCTGTGTCGCATTCAGTTGTTGTTTTCAATGTCACTTTGTCAGCTTATTGTTTCGTTTGCTGCCAAACCAAAAGCCCCCTAAGTCTATATAAAAATCAGTGCAAAGTGCGAAGTTTTTGTTTGGTCTCCGTCAGAAGGCAGCTTCTATGTCCTAATGCAGCTGCCAAGTGGGTTTTGCAACACTTGGAAGTAATTTTTAAGTGTGGAATCAAATACTACTGTCTGGTGGCATCATGTCCATATACAGTACTATGGTATAGGTTCTCGGACTGCTCTACTTCAATGCTCGTGTGCTCTTATACTCTTTATCTTAAGAACTGGGAGACTATCAATGCTTAGTCTTATTTGTTTTTCTCTTCTACCCTTATGCTCTTCTTCTATTCTAATACGCTCATACTCTTCTATTCTTCGAGTCTTCTATTGCGCTCTTCTTTTTTTCGGTTCTTCTATTCTTCTACTTTATTACGCTTATACTCGTACACTCTTATACTCATATCGTTTGCTAACGTGTTTTTCCAATTTTAAACGAAGCAAAATTGAGCATTCCAAAAAAAAGTGAGAAAAAGAAGCTGTACGAAAATAGACGTTGAAAATACGCGAAAAAGTACAATGGGCATGTGGTGTAAACTGTTTGCGGGCCATGTTTCTATTGTTGTTTGCCTATGCTTGTATGTGTGCTGGCATTATATACTGTTGTTTTTGTTGTCATCCTTTTTTGTTTGCTGCTTGGCCCAGAGAGCAGAAAGAAGCAGAGTGTAAAGTGCAAGTTGGCAGCTTGGCCGCTTCCGTTTCCGCTTTAGCTTTGGCATCGCTGCAGCCAGCGGCAACAGCAGCAGCAGCAGCAGCAACAGCAGCAATAACAGTAACAATGGCAACAGCAGTTGACTTCACATATATACACACACACACACACATATATATATGCTCACACACATGTGACATTCGCTTTCTTGTTGCCTACTTTTTGGCATTGCTTAAAATCACGACTAAAGTTGCCGTTGCCACAGGTTGTTGTTGTTGCTGTTGCTGTTGCTCTTGCTGTCGCTTGTTTGTCTGACAACAACAACAACAACAGCAACAAGAGCAGCAGCAACTGCAATAACAATAATGCCCACAAATATGTAACAGGCAAGGCAAGGCAGCTACAACAACCGCAATATCAATAGAAAAAAACTTTTGCTGCAGGTTGCTTCAGGTTGTTGTTGTTGTTGTTGCTGTTGTTGCCCGTGTTGTTGATTTTACCTGCTGCAATTTCGCAATACGTTTGCATTTTTTCTGCCTCTTGTTTTGCCTTTTTAATGCCAGTTGACAGTAAGCAAGTCCATAGACAAAAACGCAGACGCCCGAAAGAGACAAAAGGACAAAAGAAAAGAGATAGTTGCATAGCAGCGAGTTTGCTGTACAATGCTCTAACATAGAGTTAAAAGCCTTAGATGTGGCATTCAATCGAATGAAGAGATATATGTGTAAAAAATTAACAAGAATTAGCAATAAGAATCCGAAATACATTCAAAATCTTACTTAGCTTAGTTTAGCTTCATAATTACAACTAATCTGGAATAGATATTGTTGCTATAACGTAAGAATGCTAACATAAAAACATAGAACAATCGTTTTTTTAGTATTAGAAAACATAGAGGTTACGATTCTCTTTTCTCTTCAGCTCACGAAAATGAGATTTTCGATCAAATTTAGAGAGTATTAAAGGCTGCTATGTAGAATAGCATTACTTTTTGAGGGCAACTTGGCTGGTTTGAAAAGGTAATGCTTGGTAATTGGCAAAACGGAAAAGAAAATCTTGGCACACAGTCGAAGGCAAAGCGAGAGAGGCCAAGTCAAAGTCAAAACCAGCTGCCTACAAAAAATGGCGTCAAAGCTATTTGCAGGAGCCGAAAAGTAGGCAATGCAATTATCATAACCATTATGGGGAGAACTACAAGAAGAAGAAGAAGATGGGCAAGTGTATCGTTAATAGAGCCATAGACACGTTTAAGGCTAAAAAGAGGCAAAGGGGGAAGCAACACAGGGATAGCAAAAGGATTTTAAATAGAAATTGGGCAATAAAGAAAGATATATAGATATTCTCAAAGAAGGCATAGCAAAGTAGTAAACATGTGACGACATGCTGTCAGCAATATATAAATATATATATTGAGGCAGAGCAATATGTATATATAGACCTAAAAATGTAGGTATACAACGTAGACTGAGTCCTCGATAGAGCTCAAAAGAGACTTAGGTGCAATTAGCGATATTAAGATTTCAAATAATATCTCGAAGATTATGACAAGTAACAGATTGTATGGTTTACTTTTTCTCCATGGGGACTGAGAGGCAATTGACTCTGAACGAATACACTTGACTATGATGGTGTTTAGTTGCGTATTAATCTTTATTCTTCTGAGCCTGGGTTTATATACCCAGACTCATGCATAATTTCAACCCTTAAATCTAGTGCGTCTATTGCTGAGTGTGTAAGGCTCAGCATTGGTCTGTTACATATTCTTATCTTATCGCTGAGTTTGTAAGGCTCCGCGTGGGTCTATTAGCTATTCTTATCCTATCGCTGAGGTTGTAAGGCTTGGCGTTCGTCTCTTACATATTCCTGTCGCTAAGGGTCAGAGTCATATTTATTCTAGTCTGACAGTTCACACTTGCCACATATATTATCTATTTTATGTATGCTAGCTGTTAAGTGCGTAGAGGGTATGTTCCCATACTTATCATATTTCTATGTTCATGCATGTGCATGAATAGACTCAGATTTCAGAAAAATGAGCAACATCAAAAATCTACACACATATGTATGTATATAAAATGAATAGCCTTTGACTCATTTGTAAAAGCAAAACATCTGAAGTCTACACACAAATAGTTTTGCTCACTACATTTTATAAAATAATCATAAAAAATTTACTCACAAATACATATTATATTTATATATATATGTATTTTGCATATATTTTTTAGGTTCATGATCTAAGAACGGTTATAATTTTGAATGCATATATGAATACATATGTAAGTAGATAATATCCAAGAACTATAGTAATATCAATGAAACACATAGTAAATTAATCCTTTTATTCACAAATAGCTGAAGTAATTGTGGAATTTTTCCGACTTGAATATATTAAATAATATCTATCCGAATGTTGGATTATGATCTTCAAGAGATAATTGAATATTTATGTAAGTAGATCATATCAAATTACCCGGCTATTGGGTTACATCCTTAGAGTTGAAGTAGAAAGATAGCAAGAGAGAAAGAGAGAGAGAGAGACAGAGAGAGAGAGACAGAGAGAGAGAGAGAGAGAGACACAGAGAGAGATACAAAAATATATATAGATGTATTTTAACCTTTAAAGAAATCTGAAAAATGAAAATGATAAGATATAAAAGGAAGTGAAACAACAATAGGTAATATCTAAACGATATGTAAGTATCCAATCACAACAGATAGAACAAGAAAATTGGGTACTTTTCTGAATAGGAACAGAATGGGCTTTGACTTATAATCATCAAGAATCTATACACAAAAAGTTAAAAAAAAAAAATCAATATCAAAAATTCACTCACAAATCGTTTACTCAAATATTCGTATATCCAGTCATATATAGGCGGATACAATCTTCAGGTCGTCATTAAACACGCACATGGTAAATAAATCTTTTTGCTCGCATATAGCTGAACCCATCTGTGACTGGAATTTGTTTCCGACTTAAAAATATTTAATAATAACTTTGCGAAAGTTGGGTTACGATCGTCAGGAGATAATTGCATATACATATATCTGAGTAGATCATATAAAATTCCCATGCTAGTGTTTGGCTACTACGAGTGAATGAATTAATTATTATGTGATTGGATGACATCCTAAGAGTTGAAGTAAGGATAGAGCTGGAGAGAGCAAGAGAGAGAGAGAGAGAGAGAGCAAGAGAGAGAGAGAGAGAGAGAGAGAGAGAGAGAGAAAGCTCCAAAGACAAAAGGAGTTGTATTTTAACCTTTTGAAAAAGTAGGATATAGAAAAACAAACAAATAAAAAATGATATAGATATGCATAGAGGCGAAACAACAATAAGTAATATCTAAGCGATATGCTTTTCACCAGATAATACAAAACAATTTGTTACTTATCCATCATTGTATTATCAAAATGTTTACTTTTCCCAATGCGAACTGAATAGGCTTTGACTTATATGTCAGAAGTAAACATATCATCAATAGGAACTGAATAGGCTTAGACTTATATTTTAACAAACATGAAACACATCAAACGTATACACAAATAATTTTTATAAAATTTAAACTTTTTTTTTATTTTTTCAATATCAAAAAACTCACTCCCAAAGTTTTTTCTCAAATATTCGTATATCCATTCGTATATAGGCGGATACAATCTTCAGCTGAATATATATGTAAGTAGATTATATCAAATTATCAAATTATCATAGTAAATCCCATTTATTCACAATTAGCCCCACTCATCTGTGTCTTTGTTGAAATTTTCCCGACTCAAATATTCTCCGGCGGATTCAGTAGATATGTAAGTATAAACCATCTCAAATTATATAAGAATATATAAGTACATATGCATGTATAGTGTATGTATGTATTTGTGTAAGGTTAGGGATTAAGATCCACGTATTATCTATGGAGAGCTGGCGCTCTATAAGAGCATCTATGCGCACTGTTATCCAGCCTTAAATCGAGTGAAAAACATTAACTTTTCTGATGACTTAAGCTCGTCAACTGCAATCTCGTTTGAGCCAGAGCCAGAGCTGCAGCTGTCAACTGTCGTCACTCATGGATAGCCAGCTATATATGTATGTGTAGCACGTTCAGCTCAGCGCTAAAACAATGCGATGCAATTAACAATTATATGATAGCTATAGAATTAATTTTGTGGGTAGCAATGTTAAAGTGACGCAGCGGATCTTATCAGCAATCAGCAGCTGTAGTTGTTGTTGTTGCAGTGGCCTCATCAAATGCGCTGCTTAAATGAATTATGCGCTGTTAAATGGATTTCAAGGCGAGAGGCGATATCATAAATGCAGCATCGATTGCCATGTAATTGTCATAATTAACTGCCGCACATAGTGAGTGTGAGAGAGAGGAGGGAGGGCTGGTGGAGGGGCCGGGTGAGACGGAGACTTGAACGTGTGCACAAGATAAAACGGCTTACGCAGCGTATACGCAATATTTGCCTATGTCTTGCTGGCCTGCCTCATATTAAGCAACTCACTTGCCGCCGTGTGGCGGAAAGGAGCGGGGCGGATATAAATTTCATTATTTTTCAATCAACCAGCAACAAATCTCCGTGTCTCCCCCACTCATTTGTGTATTTAGTTTGGCGCTCGGCACGTCCAAAAATTTAATGACTGCTTTGTGCCGTGGCGCTGCAGGTGTCGCCCCAGCTAAGCTCCGGGCAGAGTCTGCCGGTCTCCCAGTCGGGCAGCTGCCCATTCGCATGCATTTTTCGCCTACTTTTTCTTGCTCAGCGACTGAGAAACTGCCGCAGCTTCAGTTCGTCAAGCAACGAAACTTTGGCTCACTTTTAACACCCATAACCCAGTTTTTGTGCCATGCTCTTGCTGACATTTTAATTAAATCCCTAAACGAGAGGATTCAGCATCTCTCTCTCTCACTCCTTCTCTCTCTTTCACACTCTTTATCACTGGCTGCCGTTTCATGTGTGGCTGCAGTTACCCAGGAAACGCACTGACATTGGCCCCAATTCTCGCATACAACTCAATCGGCAGCTGTGTTGACATCCTCGCCTGCTGCCTCAGCTCCATCTCTACCTGCTTTCAACAGCCAAAAATCTCATCTCATATGATCTCCGGCACACACTCGCACACATACACGCACACACAACACAGGCACTCTGCGCCGCATTCAAGTGCATTGCTACTTGAAACTTTCTCTCTCATTCTCTATCTGTCTCTCTTAAGAGTCTCCCAAACAAGTTGTCACTGGCTCGAGTCCCGTTGGGTAGCAAAATAAAATAAATGAAATGCCAAAGGCTAATGTTTAATCAATAAAGTAGTGCAACGAATAACAAATAGAAAGTCAAAATCGAACCTTGAAGAGCATGAAAACAACTTGGAAAAACCGTCTCCGGCTCGAATCCCAATGAGAACGGCAACAGCCTTAGGGTAATGCTCCATCAAAGGCTTCAATATTTAGCTTGACTTTACAGTCAAGGATATACCGAAAACAACTGTAAATCGATCCCAATGGGAACTGAATAGGCTTTGACTCAGATTTCAGAAAAATAAGCAATGTCAAAAATCCTTGTACTTTTCAATAGGAACTGCATAGGCTTAGTCTCATTTTTTAACAAACACGAAAACATCAAACATTTATACATTTATACACAAATAGTTTTGATCAAATTTAAAAACAAATTTTTTTATATAAAACATTCACTTAAATTGTTTTCTCTTGCCCAAGTATTCTTATTTCCATAACGCGGATAGTATCTTCAGGTGATCACTCAATATATAATATCATGGTATACTATTATTAATGACGCACATGATAAATAAATCTTCTTTTACTCACACATAGCTGAACTCATCTATATCTTTGTGGAATTATTGTTGACTTAAGCATATTAAATAATATCCATTCAAATGACAGAAATAATCTTCAGTTAATCATCTTATATACATGTAAGTATACCATGATATTACTAATGACGCAAAGTCCTAATGACGTAAATCCTTTTACTCACGTATAGCTGAACTCATCTGTATCTTTGTGGAACTACACCCGTCTTAAGTATATTGAATAATATCCATCCAAAGGATAAATTATCTGCAGGTAATCATTGAACATATATATGTATATATGCACATGGTAACTAACTCTTTTTTTACTCACATATAGCTGAACCCAACTGTATATTTGTGGAGTTCTTCCCGACTTTCTCTATCCGTGGTAATTGAATCTTTGAATATGTAAGTAGAGCATATCAAATTACCATGATTTTATTAATGACACTCATAATGGCAATCAGATAGCTAGCTAAATAATAAATAGCTGCTTAGACAAGGGTTTCACATTTCCTGTGATCCGCATGCCCTCCCCTGCACTCGCCTGGCCGCAAAGATTTCTATCTGGCCGAGGAAGAGCAGTAGAAGAAGAAGAAGAATACGAAGTCTTTTCCGATATGCCCGCCTGTTTATAGTCGCCCATGCTCAGGGCTTGTGGCATTATTCATTGAGGAACTTTTGAAATGTTTATTTATTGGCAGCACCAATCGAGCTTCCCACGTCAAAAAACGTTTTTAGCTTCCTGCGCGTTGGGGCTCCAGCGCCCGCCCCTGCGCGCCAACCCCTGCTAGCATGTGAAAAGAGTTGTCAGTTTCAGTTTGAGTTTCAGTTTTTGAGTTCGAGTCGGGAGAGTCCTAACAAATATTGTTATCGAAACAAGTCCAAAGAAGCAAACGTCTTATTGTTTGCCTTTGTGAAAATGTATTTTCATGCATTTCAAATGAGCGTGAACAGCATGCGGGGTATCTTGGTTGTCTGACCATGCAGCGTCTGCTCTGACTGCTTGAATCCACCTATAGTTGCTTATCGATAACTCGTGCACCACTATCCATACCATCATTAAATATCGATATCGCAGCATGATCAACTTTTGTCTACTCTCTGTAGAAGCTCACACGGCTGGTCACAGGGCATCTGCTAGTCGTACCCCTTTGCCTTGCTCAAGCTAACTTTTCCCTTTCATCATCATCATCAGTGTAATCATAATCATACTCAGTTACCCACTGTGTCCACTGTCCTGCCTCACCAGCCACTTCTCCGCTCTCGCTGCTTCGACTGCTTTGCAGGTTATGTGTGGTCTTCTTCTTGTTGTTTATCCACTGGCAACTGCTTCTTCTGCTTCTACTTCTGCTTCTTCCACATCATCTCCCGCGCATTACTGTTGTTGGCCTACATACGTTTGGCATATCGTTAACGTTGTTTTGGTTTTGGCTTCGTCTATGCGTCTAGCTATCCACCACGCCCCTGCCATAGCAATAGCCCTACTCTCCCTCGTCTCCCTCTCCTCCTCTACTCTTCTCCCTTTAACCCATTTACCCAAACATCCGTCCCGCTGCGTAGCGCGTTTGTCTGTGCTTATGAGCACATCAATTCCTTGCCTCCATCCAAAAGCCTCCACAAACCCCGCCCTAGCCTCATATGGTTTCTTGCTGACTTCTTGTCGCCTCTTGGCACAATGAACCAGGGCTGCATAGTCTTCAATTTGGTTGTCTTAAGAGAGGATAGAAGAAAGATTAGAGCAAAAAAGATAGAAGCTTTTCCAAGTCAAGCAGCCCATTCAACTCGATCTCCAGATGAGAACGAGAAATACAGCTCATCAAATCAAATCAATTGTTACATTTTCTGAAGTCACACCAATATTCTTACAGCTAGATGCCAAAAGTAATGGGCACCATTATGAGCATATTGAACCACCCTATCGATGGCTGTCGTGATAAGCCCAGAAAGGGGGTAAAGCGCCAGCATGAACCGGGCGACGCAATTGAGCGCGAGTTCGCACCGCCTCGCCAGATCCGTCGCATCGGGGACGCAACCAACGAGCCAGATAATGCTGAAACCGTAATTGAAGAACAGAATGAAACCGTTAACACCAATGCTGAGCAGGGCAGTGACGACGTGGACAAGGGTGAAACAACTGCAGATGCTGATGTGGAGATGGAGGCTGCACCAGAGCCACAACCACAACCACAAGCACAACCGCCACCAGAACCAGAGCCAGAACCAGAACCAGAGCCAAAGCCGGAACCGGAGCCGGAGCGAGCACTAGAACCAGATGTGGAACAAGCCGTGGAGACAGCTGCAGAGGAGCAGGCACCAGCAGGAGCTGGCGCAGAAGTTGCCGCAGAAGTTGCCGGATCCGGTGCTCCGGCCACTACAGCTACTGAGACCGTCGCGGCTGTAAAGGTGAAACACATCATTAATCTAATGCCAGAGCTCAATTACAGTAGATCTCTTCACATGCAGCCTCAAGGTGCCTTATGGTGGCGCAATATCAAGGGCATTGTGAAGCGATCCAAGAAAGGTGCTCCGGAGACTGTAGGCGTCGAGCCGGTAGAGGCTGCCAAGATGCTCAAAAAGAAGGCCAAGGCCGATGCTAAAGCTAAGCCGAAGCGTCTGGCACGCAAGCGTCCAAAGGCTAATGAGCGTAAGCAGGGGAAGAAGGGACCTGATGCAGAGGCCACTGGCGATCAAGCTAATACAACCAATGATGCCAAAATGAAGGCCATCAAGAAACCAAAGCAGAAGAAGCCAAAGGCCAAGAGATCCAAGCCAGCCTTGCTTGTTGGTCGCAACAAGGCCAAGTTTGTCCCGGCTCCCAAGCGTCGTTACGCGAAGAAGACTAATAAGAAGCCCCTCCCTCGGGCCAAGCGTTCCATTCAGCCCATTGGAAAGCCGAAATCCAAGCAAACGAAGCAAATCAAGCAAATCAAGCAAAACAAACAAAAGAAAAGAACTTAAGCCCAGAGACCGCGTACTGCCTTATCGATGTCTATTCCAAATTTTAATTGAGTTTCCTTTCTTTCACTTGCATTCTAAATTAAATATTTAATTGTTTTTTAGTTAAATAAAGTAGAAATGGTCTCGGCGTATTAAAAAAAAAACTAATCCAATGTCTTTCAACTTTGCATCTGTGAGAAGATCGTATGGGTGTGATATTATGACGTTGTGGTAGTTACAGTTACTAAGACAGATATTACGGCCACTTTGTAATACCCGAGTGAATTGGCATTTTAGTGACAATTAAGGGCTGTATTGTCTGTAGGAGAGAGACAGCTATAGTTGTTGCTGAATGTGAGAGCTCCAGCTGTTGCCTAGTGAGAGCGAGAAGACTCTTGTGTCCTCTGCATAGAGTCGACAAACGAGAAGATTTCGAATAGCAAGTCGAAAGAGGATCTTGAAAATAAGCAGAGTAAAAGACAGAGTTCTAGTGGAAGAATATGTTATATTATATCTAGGAGCTAAGAGAGAAATTTTCAAATTGTTGCTCTGAATACACATTTTCAATCTATTCTAGATTAGCAGAGCAAATTTTGTAGACAAGAAACTTGTCAAATAGAAACGGCAAAGATAGCAATGAAAAGTAGGTGAAAAAAAATTGTTTCAAAAATATAACTGTGAATTTATGTTTGCAATTGCAGAAGAGACACGAATTGAGGAGCCAAATTTGGCAGGCCAAGCCAACACACACACACACACACACACATTTGGGGCTTGCCGCTTTTAATTATTGCTTGTTGTGCAGCCCTCGCAGCAGTCGCAGACATTTTGGCTTCAATCAAAACTCACGCAGCGCAGCTCGCACAGCGGCCGCGCACAGTGCGTATGCGTATTTTAGCGCAATTTATATTGCTTTCAGCATGTGAGCGCATGTGTGTGTGTGTGCGTGCGTGCGTGTGTGTGTCTGTCTGTCTGTGTTTGTGTGTGCGTACTCGCACTCTTATTGGTTAGCTGCTGTTTGACTTAGTTTGACTACCCAAAAGCGGGCGTTGTCGTCTGCGCTCTTAACTTGGCCATTTCGCTGCGTGTACGTGTGTCTGTCTCTCATTCTCTGTGTGTGTGTGTGTGTGTGGGTATTTGCCCTGTCGGTTGGTTTGTTTGCTCGGTTTGCCATTACACAGGCCAAGACACCTACTGCAACTCAAACCCAACTCAGTTCACTTTCTTCCTGCCTTTATGGCCAATGTCAAGACGGGGCCGCAAATCAATCGGGGACTGGGCCAGCCGCCGTCAGCTAGACGTGGCGTATGCGTAATATTGAAACAGTTGGTACTTTGTTTGCTGCCGCCGCGTGGACTGATGATGTCCATAATAATGACGTTCGACTCTAATTTGCCACTCACTGCTACTGCTGCTGCTGCTGCTGCTGCTGTTGTTGTTGTTGTTGTTGTTGTTGCTGTCATCAAATTTACGACTCTAAGTTTTTGCGACCCACCGCAACCGGCTCCAGGGCCGATATAAAAGTTGCCCTCAGCCACATTTAAGTGCAAATATTTGCCAGCTTAAAGTTTTTAATTTGATTTCCTTTTGGCAGCCGCAAACTCTGTAGAACCTTCAGTGGCCAGCAGCGGCGGGTGGGGGCTGGCTGTGGGCCGATGTCGCTGCCGCTGCCGCTGCCGACGCCTTTGCAATTATTGGCCACAAAAATGTATTTGCTAATTTTGCACAAAATTGATAATAATTGCATAATTTGCATACACTGCACGAAATATTCGAGACCTCAAGCTGCGAAACATTTCTGGCTGAGGTTTGGGCGGGCCCGAGCCGAGCCAGAACGAGCCGAGCCGGGCCGAACTGGGCCAGGCCGTATTAGCCACATGGAAATTAGGCATGTGGTTTTATGCGTTTCGTGTCGCAGCACACACACACAGACACGCAGACACACAGACACACAGACACGCACACACGCTCACACTCACACAGAGTCGCTTTGGAACTAGTGCAAATTCAGCAAAAGTCATCAAGTATCTGGCCATAACAATTGCCCAAAGAGAAGCCTCAAAAGGGTATCTAAAATGAAAGTCCATATATATATGTATGTATAGATATGTATATACACCAGTGTGGGTGTGTGTGTGTGTTGGCAGCCATTGGCTCTACACATTTTTGATTTGCGATGCGGCACACGTTTCATTTTTATTGACCAAAGTTGGGGTCGCGTTTATTGCCGCATAATTGAGTAAATATTATGAATGAAACTGATAATCTGCAGCCATTTACCATTTCGATTTCCACATCTCCTACACACACACACACACACACACACACACACTAACACACACAGTTGATTGACAATGCAAAATGGCTACATGCTGTGCATGCCGAGCATCGTCAAGCCGATATGAACAAAAAAAAAAAAATGAAACAAAGTGGAGTGGGGCGAAGCAAAAACTGTGTGTAGTCAACAAATCAAGTGATGAAAACATTTATTCAACTTCGCATCCATCTTAGATGCACTCTATGTGCAGAGAGTATCTCAGCTATGGCATGTGGTGAAAACTGAGATGACTTGGATATTTTTGATTTGTTCTTAGAAAAGCATTTCTGATGAATCATTGATTGAAAGACATAGACTGGCTTGTCATAGACTGATTGACTGATTGAGGGACAAATTGATTGATTGACTGACTGGTTAGTTCAGAGACTGTTTAATCGATAGATTAACAGACAAAAGTATACTGACTGATTGACAGATTGCTATTGAATAATTGATTGACTAACTGATGGATCGATTTATTGATTGATTCGACGACGGAAATAAGCAGTCAATCAGTTGACCAAGCAGATTGATTCACAGATTGACAGAGTGCCGTACTCCCATTAATTAAGCAACTGGCTGCTTAGCTGATTATTTTATGGACTGATTGATTGCTTGATTGACATACAGACTAATTACTCATCGATTGATAGATCAATTGAGTTAGGTACTCAGAACGTTGATAGCTGATTGGGGCATTCCATTTAACTATTTGATAACTGAAAACTATCCATAAAATATATTCAACAATTTAGCTGTCTATGTGTTTCCAGACATGTGCGATATCAGACAAATGAAAATTCTCTAGCGAAGCTTGTTTTGCTGCACGTTCAGGCTAGTGGGTGAGCACTGTACATGTGTCTAGGAGCAGCTGTGAATATTTTGGCTATTGTTTAGCCAAAGACGTGTCCATTTCCGCGGCTTGTGGCTGATGGCATCAGATGGCACAAAGTGCTGGGCGTAGGCTGTGCTCTGTGTGTCATGGTGAGTACGATGGTGTGTGTGTGTGTGTGTGTGTGTGTGTGCTTGTGTTAACAAAACAATGATGATTGAAATGCAGCGTGTGGAATGTGTTGGCAAGCCAAATGCGCCAATTTACAGGCAACACACGCGCCGGTGAACACAGCTAAGCACACAGCCACACGAAGAGATGGAAATTGAGTTGGAGTTGGAGTTGGAATGGGAGCTGGAGTGGGTGTGAGAGTGGGGGACAGAGACTTGACCGGAAGTGCCGGCTCAATGCCCGATTGAAGGGCGCTAGGGGGACATGTTATTACGTGGGCGGGGCAGATTTCGAGAAATGTGTGAATTATTAACCTGACAGTCGACAGGCAACGATTCCACCCCCACCCCAGCTCTCGTGCTCGCTCTCGAATTAGCCAGGCAATCAAATTATGCAGACACTTGACACGGCGCCGTGGAGCTCGGCAAAGAGGGTCGACTTTCTGGTGTCAGATACGCCTCGAAGTGCCAACAACTATTTGCACCCACTAGAAGACACGCCGTGGGAAAGCAGCAAATGAGCCGCAATGCCAAAATTTTTCAAGCCAAGCCCAGCCCAGCCAAGCCGTGCCAGGCCAAGGCGAGGCGAGGCAAGCGCAAGCTGGCTGCGGACAGCCGGCAGTTGATGGTCTCCCTAAAACATACTTATCAAAGCAACTTTTGATTCGGCATGCAAATGGCCGAGGCAAAACGCGCCAGCAAAGAGCAAAGCAAGCAGCAATAACTAAAAGACAAGAGTGCGATAAAAAATTGTGCGGGCGGCGAAGCCTCAACAGACACGAGCCGGGCTGGAGAGCTGCTTGTGGTAAGAATAATATTTGCTAGATACTTTGTCCCAACAGTTCCCGTGTATTATGCAAAAGAAACACGAATCAATTTCTAGGAAATTCTGTTTAAATTTTTTAAGAAATTACTTTTACAAGAAAAAAGTCCTATAGAAATTTGACATGAAAAGATCTAAAGACAAATAGAGATACAGATACAGATACAGATACAGATACAGATACAGATACAGATACAGATACAGATACAGATACAGATACAGATACAGATACAGATACAGATACAGATACAGATACAGATACAGATACAGATACAGATACAGATACAGATACAGATACAGATACAGATACAGATACAGATACAGATACAGATACAGATACAGATACAGATACAGATACAGATACAGATACAGATACAGATACAGATACAGATACAGATAGAGATACAGATACAGATACAGATAGAGATACAGATACAGATACAGATACAGATACAGATACAGATACAGATACAGATACAGATACAGATACAGATATAGATACAGCCTTTATACAGGATATCCTAAATTCCAGCACGTGAATGACATCTATTCTGCCTTTGGGTCCTACGTTATCAACTCCCCATTTGCTGTCGCTGGCTCTTCCACATCAACGAGCAGGCCGTTGCAAGGAGCACAAGGGGCAAGTGGACTGTGTGGGGCAGGGGTGCACAGTGGGCGAAACGGCTGATTTAGCGGCGATTAATTAATAACTTCTGCAAAAATGATGCTATTTTTGTACGGATACTTTTGTTTTGTAGATAAATTATATACACATCAGAATTAATGTAGAAAAAAATTTTTTCATTAAGTGAAAGTATTAAAAAAATTTTTTTTAAGATAGTGTAAGCCCGTTCTATTCGATGTATGGTTATTTTCGCTCAATTTTAAGGAATTTCAATACATTTTTAATACTTCTTTTTATTTGCTATTACTTTAGAAATATATATACAAACCATCAAAAAAATAAATAAATTGGACAGCATTATCATTTTTTTTTAATTATCGAAAGTGTCTTCTTTCTCTCTTCTTTCGCATGTTCCCCTAGAGTAATGTTCAATAGACCAAATTTTTTTTTCTTTTAATATATATATTTTTATTTTATATATTTTTTTTCTTAAAGCGTGCGATTATGTACGCAATCCATATAACGTAAATATTACCAACAATTTTACATCTAATCGGAATCTGATGTTTCGCAATCCGATAGCTCAACTTGTGAGTCCTTATTTGAAATAAGACTAATAATGTCTTTATCTACAAACCGATCTTTTTAGAAAAGGAAACTGTTGATTTCGCTAACATTGTAATAAATGGGTCCGATGAAATAAAAAGTGTGTGGGCCAAGTCTTCCATTGTGTTATTGCGACAATTTTTTCGTGTGTGATTTAATCGAAATTTTCTTTGATCTTTATTTCTGGCTTCAAGAGCTTCTTCTGACATCATACCTATCGGAAGGGCAAAGTGTTCTATAATTTCTGCACCATGAATCAAAATTTTATGGACAGAGGAAGGCATATAAAACCATGGGTACATGTCTACAAATAATATTGTGCAGCTCGCAGCTCTCTTGCTGCACTCACAACTCATTACAATTGCCCCAAAGACGCAAAGACGATGCCAGTTGAAATTGGAGTTGGAGCCGTGAATGGGGGGAGGGGGAGAGGGTTGTGGCTGCAAATTTGTAGCCAGAGTCGCGGCAACCCTCTTATTGCCTCATTTACCACACGCAGCAGAGGCAAGAGCGGGGGCAGGGGCGCAGAGGGGAGGCGTGGTTGGCGGAGGGGCGCGTGGCGCCACATCTATGACGCCAACGATTTACACGCCAAGTTGAACTTTTGCGGCGCGCCAGCGAGCGAGAAATTCTTTAGTTTGTTTGGCACACAAATCGCAGCCAGTTGCTGGCGAGCCTCGCCTCCGCCCCCCTCGTCCTTGTCTTCCACCTTCACCTTCCTGGTCTTCCTTCTCACCCACTCAGGGAAATGTATTTGTGGCACTTCTTTTTTAGCAGCTCCTCAATGCCTGCGTTTGCCTCGATTCATTGCAAGAGTTTGGTGCACGCTGCAGCTCAGATCGGGAGAGGCATACACACACATACATACATTGTGTATATATATAGCATGTATTTATATGCATGTTAAGTATATAGAGATATGGTGGGCGTGGCACTTGGCCCTACTAATTGTGACTTATCACAAATTGACAGTGCAACGCTTCGAAAGCAGCAGGAAAATAATTAAAATAGAAAACTGTTCTGTTCTGTGATAAACGAGCACATACCCTGGACTCGGCCGGGGATCAATTAAGGTAGTTATGCACCTCTAGAAATTACGAATATACATGATTAGCATATAACTCATTTGTCCCAAACAGCACGACTAGCACATACCCTATGGAACGTTGTTAATTACAGGGTATATCATGGTAGTATACGAGCAAATACCCTGCAGCTAAAACGTATAGCAAACAAATTGCTCGCCTGTTCAATTTAGAGAGCAATCATCTAGCAACTTCCCAGCCAATTTGATTAGCTTACAGGGTATCTGCAGGCACTCAACAGCCAGCACAAGGGCATTGATCCCCATTGCTAAAGTCTTTACGGTGCTTGCCAGCGTTATAACTCTCACTTTTAGCACACAATTTGTTTGTATTCTGTGCCGCAATCAACGGAGTGAAACGAAACAACAACAGGAACTGAAGCAGAAGTGGAAGTGGGAGCAGGAGCTGAACGTGGAGGCGGAGGTGGAGGTGTGGCTGGAGCAAGGGCTCTCAGGGGCTGCTGGCACATCAAAAAGTTAAAATGGTAAAATATGAAGGCGAGTTGCGAGCGAGCGGCAAAATGGCTGCGGGTTATGCAAAAATTAAAAAAGTACGCAGCCAAATGAAATCAAATAAAGACATTCGCATAGCTTAGCAAAATATTAATACGACGAACACGAAATACCCTAAGCGAGTGAGAGAGAGAGAGAGAGACAGAGATTCGGCGAGTCTGAATCGAAACTGAATCACTAGACAAATCGAACGATACACTCGATTGCATCTCTTATGAACTATTCGACACATAGAGCTAGTTCATAAATTGAACGAAATAAAAATTAATCAGATGACTAACTGTACTAGTTCATTTTGAATATTCAAGGTCTTAGCTGTCTCATAGGTACTGGTCAGCTGTCGTACCTATAAGACAGTTAGCACCTTAAATATTTAAAATTAGCTAGTTCCGTTATTTCGTTCAATTTTTGAACTAGTTCTATGTGTGGAATAGTTCATGAACTAAATGAACTAATTCGTCTTCTTAATGGAAGCACCAAATGACTAACTGAACTTGTGTCTAGTTCAATGTAAATTAGAACTTGGAACTGCCTGGAGAGCTACAAATTCTGTGAGCTATTTACACATCTGAAAACAAACTTTTTATATTCGTATTACTCAAGTCTTTTGCTAAGCCTCAACTGTGTGGGAGCTCCAAGCTAAACCCCTTCAAATTTGACTTCAACCATTAAGACCTAAACAGATTGGCTTATCAGGCCCTGGCCCAGCTACATTTCATGGCTATAAATTTGACGTACGATTAGCCGAGTGTGAGCAGCTCAAGTACTATATCTTGTTTACATACACGCACATATACATATATCTTTGTATCATTTTGGGAATTCGAGCAAGTCTTGCTCGCTATACCCTTTTGCTGGAGCGTCAAATGTACAGCTGTAAACAAATAAATGGCGCATGTGGCTGGGCTAGCTGTGGGGGCTAAGGCGTCACAGCATGCGGAAATGGATAACGCGAGCGTGTATCACTCCATCTCTCATTCTCTCTCTCTCTCTCTCTCTCTCTCTCTCTCTCTCTCTCTGCCTCACTCACTCTGTTTGTGTCTCCTGACGCTCGTCTTATCGCCAAAATATCCAAGCCAAGGCGCCTTCAACATTTCATTTCATAAATTTCGCTTGAAGGCTTGCAGCAGCTACTGCCTGCTTAATTTCTTACATATTGTGCTCTTTGTTGCTGTTGTTGTCAAATACACACACACACACACACACACACACACACACACACACATATGCACAAACAACTTTGTCATGGAGTTTTGTAACGACACTCGAAAAGCCATCGCCGACTTTCACAGACATTTTGCCATCAAAAAAAGTTCTGTGAAAATCATCTTCAGGTTCTTGCAGATGCCTCTCGCCGCTCTCTGCCCCTGCCACGCCCACTTTGTTTTGTCGCCGCGACAAAAACAAAAGCAATAAAAGCCGGAATCTACTTAGCTGTTAAGAATCTATTACATGAAGCCACTCGAAAACCATGATATACAACCGAAGAAGACGGCAGGAGTGCGAATGGGCAATAGATGGAGAGGTGAGAGCGAGCAAGAGCCACAGGGAGAGAGAGAGAGAAATCACTCTCTAACGCGCTTTGTTTTTATATAAATAAAACAAAACAGAAAACTTCTGCAAGCACAACTCGACAAATTTTCATTTGCTTCCATCTCTTGCTCTTGCCTTTCCACTCCCCCCCTCACCCTCTCTTTCTCTCCCACTCCCTACCTCTGGCTGTCTTTCTCGCACTTCTTTCATTTCACTTTTAATATGCTAATTAGAAGACAAATAGAAAGTTTCTTCTTCATAACTTTGACTACAGAACTGTGATTACATGTGTGCGGTTGGCGCCCAGTCAACATTAACATTTCAACTTTGGCCACCATTTCGGGACACGATTTCCATTCCCGTCGAGAAGACAAACAAATGTTGTCAACAACTACTTAATGAATTTTGTCTATCCAACATGAATCTATTCGAAGGCTTACAGTCGATAGTTGGCTGGCTGAATTATGTAATACTTGATGCTCCCAGTCTTGTATTCCAAAAGCTACTTCTCCTTTGTTTATCGCCTTATCTGGCTAAACCACGCCTCCATGTTCACTTTTTAGATGCCTTCACTTTCACTCAGGATCCAAAGTGTTTTACTTATCCATTTCTTTACATTATCTACCCATTATTTTCGCATTGCTTTGCTAATGCTCTCCCTATATCATATCATATACACATTTTCTCCTCTCCTAAGAAACTCTCTGTCTCTCTCTCTCTCTCTCTCTCTCTCTCTCTCTCTTTCAGTTTTATGAGCTGGTATTCTTCCACCTGAAGCTGTACTCAATCTTTCATCAAATACTTTGCTATTTCAATTTACAATCTAGATATTAATTTAATTTCCAACTGTATTTCGCACTCGCTTTGAATCGACCATCCTCCATGGTTCTATCTCCCTCTATTCAGACTAAACAGAACTTCAATGTATGTGTACTACGATTCATTCGAATCTAACTTTTTCTGTACTCCATGCTCAGTTTATCCCCATTTTCATTTCATTTTCAATAGCTTTTCGTATCCCTCGTAAGCATCTCTAATGGAAATCCATTTGCACTTTCTACTCTCTGCTCTTCTTTTCTATTTCCTTGAACTAGCTGTATCTGACCTCTATGGCTACCTAATTCCACCTTTGTTTTACACACAAGCCCTCTCTGTCTCTCTCTCTCTCTCTCTCCCTCTCTCTTTTACTTTCTCAATTTTCAAATTCAAATCTTTTAATGCAACGCTAAAATATTTATATCCCACACTCGCGCATGTGTCGTCTGCCTCACACACTCGACTTGTAGCTTGGGCTTATAATTATGAGTTCACAATAAAAATCTGTTAACAAATTCGAGCATTTTCTGCTGCATTTGATGAGCTTAAAATTAAAAAAAAAAAAAAAAAAAGTAAAACAAAATAAAATAAAAGCAAGAAAGCAGAGAGACAGACACACACAAAAGTTAACTGTATTCAATTGGTAGCGACTATGAAATACCCTGTATAGGACGTAAAAGATGCGGAATGAAATTGAAATCTGACTCTAACAGGAAGCAAAAGTTTAAATAGATTCTGTATGGGGTACAAAATATTGTAATCATGCCCATCTTATCCCATCAATGAAATCGAATCAAAGTGGGCGTGGTCATGGTAAATGTTTAAGCCTCCTTTATACATATATTTAACTTTTTTACAAATAATTAAATATTGATATATTGATATATTTAACAAATATTGTTTTATATTTCATAATCCATCCAAATCTTACATTTTATTTCTATTTTTGTAGTATTTAGTGGCATTTAGCAGTGTTGAAAAATGGTTTAAATAAATGTTGCTGAGACAAAAAGGATCGAACTGATTTAAAGGACTTCCATTTCATATGTCGGTGTTGTATAATGTCATTCAAATACCATCCATCCCTTCGCAGTGCCGTGCCAGTGTTGCACAACTGGTTAAACTCGCCCGATTCACGCTCTGAGATGTAATGCCTACGTACATCAACCAATACACCCCGGCCAGACACAGCTTAACAGGGTATTTATATGGCAGCAGTCTGTGTTGAGCTTAAAGGCCTCAAATGGCATAACAAAATGTCGCATATTTGTTGTTAGCTTTTGTTGGTGTTGTTTAACTCATTTGTATTGAAAACGTTGCGTTGCCAATATGTGTGTGTGTGTGTGTTTGTTGTATTTGGCAACTTGTTGCTGTTGCTACTGCCGTGGCTGCTGCTTCAGATGAGCCTCAAATATGTAAATAATATGAGACGTGCAACATTTGCTGCTAATCCCCAAAGCGTGGCAAAGGGGACACAATCCACCTCTCTCGCTCGCTCTCTCTCTCTTACTCCCCCTCTTTCTCTCTCTCTCTCTCACACCCTCTCCGTGTCGGCTTCACACTCAGCCCTGCTCCCCCCATTTTTTGACAGAGCTAAACATAACAGAAGGATTTTTATGAATATTACACACAAAATATGTCACTTGAATGGAAAAAATGTTCAAAAAGCGTTTGAAGCCTGCTTAAAAACAACAACAGCATCGAAAATAGCTCTGCGTGCGTGCGCCTTTGTGTGTGTTGGTGTGTGTGTGTGTGTGTGTGTGTTGAGTGTTTATGTATATGTGTGTATTTGTGTTGAATATTTAAGTAACACGCGGCGTATACACAATGTGTATTATATATCACGCATACGCCGTGTCGAACATATATAAACAGATATTTATATATATATATGTATGTATGTATATATGTATATAATTCTTTGTTTTATTTGACGACAACTTCGTCACACACTTTACAATTTTGATGCTCATGACACCAGAAAAAAGCTATGGCTGGGCGTGCCAAGCTAGAGGATACCCTGTATCAAGCACACTTTGCCTCTTATGATAGATTAGGGAAAATCACTGAATGGAGAATCCTATAAATACCTTTCATAATTCAAACTGCGCCTTGCATCTATCACGCAATGTGACTGAGGAAAGGAAATCATGGAATCAAGGAATCAAAGGGCAACATAAAGCAAGATATGGTTAGATCAATGCAGTCCTAGTCCCTGATCAATAACAGATGTACAATATACGATGGATTCTTCATCGAACTTCCGTCTGACTACTTAACATAAATACGTGCGATCAGTCAATACGCCCCTGCTTTGACGCATTTTGAATGGCTGCTGGGTGTGTGAAAGAAAAGCGTGTGATAAATGCAATATAGGCTAGAACTATGCCCTAGGGTGTTGACTGAGCTGGCAAAAAGGGGTCGCTTCAGGTAGCTGGAGTTGCTCAATAGGTTGGCAATAAAACGTGACTAAATGCTTAACGATTATTCAAGTGTGCATGCGTGTGTGTGTGTGTGTGGGTGTGTAGGTGTGTGGGTGTCTGTCCGTCAGTCACTCAGTCTGCCTGTCTATCTGTCTGCCTGTGTGTGTGTGTGTGTGTGCCACAGGCCTCGAATTGCAAAAGTTTCCAACAGGCTTCAGGTGCAACTTAGACTGCTGCTTGACACATACAAAAAATATGCTCTTTGCGCTACTTTTTTTTTGTGCTTTTTAATGCTGGAATTTAAAGTCGACTCTGTGCGTGGGCGTCCTCTCTCTGTGTGTGTGTGTGTGTGTGTGGGTGTGTGTCAGGCATATGTGGAGTAGGACAGCCAACATGGCGACGTTAACGTTCTCATCAAGCATCAACGTCTCCATCTCCATCTCCATCTCCGTCCCACCGTTGTCGTTCACTGTCATTTAAAGCGGCATAAAAATGATGACAACGTTGTCGCAGCACCAGCTGCAAATGCCAAACAGCGTCGTCTCACTTACCAACACACACACTCTCCATCACACCCACTCTCTGTTTCCCCTCTCTCTCTCTCTCTCTCTCTGTCTGTCTGTATGCTATGCCATTATTGTTAGAAACATAATAAATATGCACACATCCTTAAATAACATTCATTTTTATAGCTCGAAGGCTTTTGACTTCAGATAATTATGGACAAAAATATTCAAGGTCTCATGCGGTGCGGTGCGGACTCATGTACTCGCTCGTGCCTGGAACTAGTTCCTAGAAGCTCCAAGTTGCTTTCGAAACTATCAGTTAAGATGAAGCAATATAATATCTACATACCAATGCTAGCTTGAAGCAAACTATTGAAATTCAAATTTGACAGATTTTCCTAGATTTTAAGTATATATACATATATTCATGTACTTGAGCTTTAAAGAAACTTTAAACTGGCTCAAATACTTTTGGCTTATTTAAGTCAATAATCAGACTTTAATGAGCATTGTCTTTGAATAAGTTTTTAGCTAGCTATCAAGCTTATTAATGAGCTTTATGTACGGCTGAAGTGAGCTTTACAAGATGAAAGCTCGCTGTATTCCATAACTGCGCTTTAATTGTATTCCAAGCAAGCTTTCACTGTAATTCAAGTAAAGTTTTAAGTTAGGCTTTCGCATAGAATGTGAGCTTGCTATGGGCATTAGTCGAGCCTTACATTTAATGGAAACGTCACAAACCCCTTCAGCTGTGATTTCAGTTGAGCTTATAAGTGAGCTTTGCTTGATTTTTAACTTATATTAAGCTTGATATATGATCTAAGTCATATGCACGTGTTTAAGCAGCTTTACCTTATTAGATTCTCAGAAGCTTCAACTGCTGTGGCAAACAAACCATAAGTATGAGCTTAGCTTAACCTCAATAAAGCTGCTTGCTCTGCGAAATGATTAACATATGTTAATTTATTTTATAATCCTTAAGCAAAGCAGTTATATAGATTTCAAAATTTCACTTAACTTCTTGGCACTACTCTAGCACTCTCTATGATCATCAATTGTTTTGAGCGTGCGAAGCTATTCAGGCTTGTGATATATCTGTACTGGCAGTAGAGGAGCTTTTACCACATACATATATGTAGTTGTTATGCCAGTGTTGCATAACTAGTTAGGCACTAGCACACTGAACACTGAACTAGCTAGCTGTGGGTGCGCTCTATAACGTTATATAATTCATAATTCTGCCAACTAGCTGATGGAGCTCAACTGAAACTGGAAACACAACAGAAAATTGCTCTGCGAGCTTATTAGTTAACACTAAGGTCCCACCAAAAATCCTGTTCGTCTACCCAAATACTGCAGCAGGGCATAAATTTTGCATTTCGTATGTACACATACCTATGTACGTGCGTTTATATGTATGTATATTGAAGGCTGTATAGAAAATGCTGCCGCACAGGTGCCACGCGTGGTTGAATCCGATTTGCTGTGGATTTTTGCTTTTTTTTTTTTCGAAATGCGCGCTAAGGCATAAAATATCACGATTATAAAATGCAAAACAATGTGAGAGGCAGCTACAACCACAGCAACAACAACAACAACAACAACAACATGAGCTGGCAAGCTTTACAAATTTATGGTTATGTATATTATGAATGCCTAAATAGCTCCTGCTCGGCGAGCATATCAGCTATGCCGCACCAAATAGCCAAAGCATATTCTATTGAACATATTTGCATAACTTCCAACTTGAGTTATCGATAGTTAATGAATCGATTTTACATTAAATATATATTACATATAAATATATATAACAGTTTCATAAAATACATATCATTGAATGGTATCTAGTTTTTCGATAAATGGGAATAACTATATGTTACACTAGAATTTCTTGTTGTTGTCGTTTTTTTTTACACAGAAAGAACTGCTTGAGTTATCGATAAACACATTTATATACACATATATCAAATAGAAGAGTGTATCTCCTGTAAGAATCTCAAATGATACATATTTAGAAATAATCGAAGTCAAGATATAATAAATGTCAAAATGCCCATTGTCTTAGGGCATGGAATTTTCGATGAATCAATCTTGACTTTCATTCGCCACACTCATGAGAGTATATGTGTATGTGTATGTGTATGTGTATGTGTATGTGTATGTGTATGTGTATGTGTATGTATGGATATATTATTTACCTACATTTATGTACCTGCCCATGCACACATACATACACATATCTGTGTGTGTGTGTGTGTGGGTAAATTTTTGGTGTTGATGCGGTTGTTGTTAAGTGGCTCACATATGCCGCCAGCTGTGACGCCAGTTGTAACACCTTAACACACCTTTGTACACCTGTCTGAATGGCAACCGTAGCGCGTGTGTCTCTTACGCTTGGTCCATGTGATGGTCCAATAAATAAGTAAATGCGCGGCCTACACACACGGCCTGCCGCTGTGCGTGTGTGTGTGTGTGTGTGTATGTGTATGTGTTTGAAAATCCTTGTGTTGATTAGAAAGTATGCAACGGCATTGGCGTAACGGCAACAACGTAAATCAATTAGTTTTCCACATGACAAGACGACGTTACACACACACCAGAGCGTGCGTAAACACCTGTCTGTCCTCGTCTCTATCTATGTGTGCGTGTGTGTGTGTGTGTGTGTGTGTGGCTCAAGCGAACTTTGGCCCAAAAGTTTACGACAAGCACCTTAAAATCCAAGCCAACAATATTAGCAACAGCAACACCAGCAGAAGCAACAGCAACTTGAGAAGCATTATTTGGGGCATTAACACGGCGTAAGCCTCCCAGAAAATAAACAAAAAATGAGGCGATGGGAAAATGTTTAAGAAAAAAGCCAAGCAAAGAATATGAGCCAAAGGACAGACAGTGTATGACCAATAAATACCCTGTAAATGAAATCGGAAATGGAAGACGGACGTGGAGAAAAAATAACTTGCAGAGAGAGAGAGAGAGAGAGAGAGTGAAGAGAGAGATGAAGAAGAAAGAGAAAGAGTGCGATTGCGAGAGAATAATTAAGATGTATACGGTATTAATTAAGGAAGGATAGACACAAAGAGGTGGAAAAAGCGAGAAGAAAAAAGGGGAAAAAGGGAGCGGAATATTAACAAACGGATAGAGAGAGAGAGAGAGAGAGAAATAAAAGCTGGAATAAGGGAATATAGAAAATAGAGCAAATAGAAAGAGAGGAAAAAATAAGATGTAGCTGAGAGGAAGAGCCAGAGATTCTGATTCCCTAAAAGAAAAGAAAACTATGGGGGAACAGAGAAGAAAGGGAAATGGAGATAAGCATCTAAAAAGATAGAAGCGGGTTGTCAAAAGAGAGAAAGAATGAAAGAAACAAGGAACTTGAAAAAAGATGAAGTACAGCTCATGCCTATATATGTGCATATATACATACATCTATCTATACCTCCAACTATCTTTCTATATATTTAGATTTCGTCAATCTCTCTGTCTCGCTCGCTTTCTTCTCTTCAGCTGTTGTTTGACACACATTTGGCCAAGTTTATTAGGCCCTATTGGCCAACTTGGACGTCTACAGGGTATGAATAATTAAAAAACGAAAAAAAAGCAAAATAAATATTTAAAAAAATTACAGATGAGCAAAAAAAAAAAAGGAGATGAAGAAGACTAGAAGAGAGAAAAAAACAAGGCCAGGCACAGGCAGCGAAAACTCATTAAAATTAACACTAATAAGCTTTGTTCCGCGGCCCAAAAACTGAAACTACGGCGAACGATAACAAAGTTGCAGCAACAGCAGCATCAGCAGCGGCCGCAGGAGCAGCAACAAATGTCACTTGATGTGCCTGCCACGCCCAGCATTCAGCCTTCAGCCGGCAGCCTTCACCCTTCAGCCGGCAGCCTGCAGCCTCTTTCTATCACCCTCGCAGCTGCAGCTGGCCGGCTCAACTCGCGTTTCATTTCATTTCGTTTGTCATTCGCTGGCCATTTCCATTTTTGCTCGACCCGCTTGTTGTGCACAAAAAGGATTCCGTTGTCCGAGCGGGGTCACAAAAAGCGGAGACGGGGGCGGCGGGGGCGTGTCGCTAGCAACATTTGTTGTAAATGGCTCAACAAATTGCGCAAAAACAAAAACAAGCGACGAGCACAAAAAACTAGGTGAATGTGCAAAAGCAAGAGAACACCAACAGCATCGAGGGCAGAGTGGAGTCACAGAGTGGCTCAGGGGTGCCGGTGGGGGGGGGAGGTGGTTGCTTAGAGGGCAGAAACAAATGATGTGCAACATAAGCGCCACTTATGTGGGCGTGTCAATGGCTGATGCGGTCAGCCATAGAGAAAACAAATGTCGCCAAAGCGATTGCGGCTAATTGAATAGTTCTAATCGATAAACTATCGATAACTACTACTATGAGCATCAATTAGACAGAACCAGCATATTATGTCAAAGTAAACGAGTCATGCCGAACTGGGATATATGTATATCGATAATCACATTGATCGATCGATTAATCGGATTGAATCGATTTTCATTAAACTTTGAGATAAATATCAACAAAAATGAGAAATATAAAAGTATAATTAATCTACTTACTCATTGCGCAACTTTCTACGTTAAGTTTCGTCTATACATTACTATATATAAAAATCGATTAATATCGATAGCCAACAGCTAACGAATTTCAAGTCCATTTCAAGAGCTTTTGAGCTCCACTTACGTCTTAGATCAAATCTCTAGAAATCAAGCAACAAATCAACAGCCAAAACGCTGCAAAGAGGAAAACACGAAAATGTGAAATGTGAGAGGAAAATGGAGGAAAAACTGTAAACTGTAAACTGGGAGAAAGAACGCAACAAGATGCTGCAACGTCTACAAATGGAGACTATTTTGTCGCCAAACAAGGACAAATTAACGTATTGAGTTAGCTCTAGCACGTACCGAACACAATTGGCCATTACCAAATGCCTGAGCCAATGCACACACACACACACACCCATGTATATGCACACACACTAGCGTATACTCAAGTCAAAATGGAGAACGTCTTGATATCAGTTAGATAGAGAGCTGCTTTCTATACCCATTGATAACGATTAAATGGGGTATAATGACTTTACTCAAATATTAGTAATATCTAAGCAAGTAATCGTATAGGAATATGAGAGTTTTAGTGTATAAGAAGAATAAGACTATTACAGAACTCATATAAGGGAAAGATGAATATAAAAGCATAAGAATATATAGTACGAGTAAGAGTTTACGAGCCAGACAGACAATTGCTGCTAGAGACTTGAAATCTGTGTGTTATTTTTATTGGACTTACCACATTTGTTTATATCGGCGCCTATTTCCCAGCGAACGCCATCGATATTAAATTTTAGATATTCAAGAACAATTCACGCAATCTCCATTTATTGCATACTCATTCCGATTTTATATGTGTAGGTAGATACGAGCACCAGAAAAAGGAAATGGGAAATGGTGTCTAGGTATTTTTTAGTCGGGCACTTCCCACTCTAGCCTGTCTGCTTTTTTCATGTGAGCAGCGAACATGTGGCCCATTGGCTCACACATTTTGCGACAAGGACAAACAACTGACATCGTCTTAAAATGTTCAACATCATTTTTTATTGCATTTTCAGTGAACATAAAAAAAATACAAAAAAAATACAAAAAAAATACAAAAAAAAATACCAAATAACGGCAACAACAACAAGTTGGACATATCTTTGGCCAAAGGGTTCAATTTTTGCCAGCTTTCGGGCGTGGCAGAAAGTTTGCGATTTGAGCTCCCTAAACATGTTATTGCTAAAAGAGTTTTAACTACTTGTGTGGCCAAAAATTACCAGGGAAAAAATACATGTACCTACACATACATGTTTATTGAGAGAGAGGGAAGGGAAGAGGGAGGGAAAGAGTGTGTGTAAAAAAAAAAGTTCACAAAGTTGACGACTAAAACTTCCAGACAGCCTGCCATTTGGGGAAACTCAAATGTTAGTTAGGCTATATGACTCTATATACTCTATATAAGTACCGACCTCTATATGAGTTGTATAATCCGTGTGTACGACCTTACTCTACCCTTGAGTAGTTGGGTAATTATATTTTAGGCTTATAATATCAGTTTGCTTCCATAGCTTCATATATAGAAGAAGTAGACTTCAGATCAGCTATTATTATATACATATAGCAAAATATCATAAGAGATTGATCAGTAAAGATTTATAGCGATAGAGATAGATAGACCGATTAAAAGGTATCGAATGAACGATATTGATAGACAGATAAAGTGATCAATAGTTATTGAGAGATTGGTAGAAAAGAGAGAGGTAGGTAGATGGATAGTGTGAAGGATAGATGATAGATAGACTTGTATGAGTACAGACTGATATACATGAGTAAATCAATAGATAAACAGATCTGCTATCTTGGGGCGTACTTCCATTCAGTTTTATCAATACACTACATATTTCAAAGATTGTTGGGGTATGACAACTATTTAAAATAAAATTCAGAATCTATCGAAAGCACATGAAGAGTATTCAGACTTCGTTTAACTATTTCAATTATTTATTGTTGTTTAGTTATATTTTTTTCTTTTTTTTGGAGTCGTGCCGTCTAACTCAGTTATTGCTGTGTTTGTGCACCATTTGAATGAGTTAAGCTCATTTGATTTGATACTTTTAATGCGGCTTTTATTTTCGCCAGTTGCCATTTATTGTTTATATATGTCTGAGCGGGCAACAACAGCGACAATTTTGTAGTTTCTCTAGCTGTTTTTATTCGTATACTCGCTCAAAAGCTGTAAATGGGGAATATTGGCTTGGCACGTTGCACGAATTGCTTCCAGTTTTTATGTCCTATCGACGTTTATCGTCTGTCAGTCTATCCGTTCATCTGTCCCGCCGTCCTTCTGTTCGTCCATCTTTTCATCAGTTGTCCTCCTCCTCCGCCCTTCTTTCACTTTCTTGCCTTCCGTGTCCTTGTCTGCCTGTCTATCTATTCCTCCGTCCACAATCTGCTATCGTCCTTGGTCTGCCCCAAATCGCCAATCTTGAGCGAGTATTGTGCAGTCAGCTACGTCCGATTGCAAAGGTTTTTACTTATTTTTTCGTTTTTTATACGCAAAACGTGTGATTAATGGAAACATGGAACAGGCCTCAGGCCTCCAACATTATTTCTTGTATGTTGATGTATGTTTCGTGTGAAATGGGGGGAGAGCAAAAGGACTGAGCCAGCGACAAGGGGAACACATACATAGAACTGGCTGGCTGGCCATCTGAATAACAAGTTTATGCCAGGATACATTTGTGATCAAATAAAAATGCGTGAATATGCAAATGACAACAAATTTAAAATTCGAATGGAAGTGAAGTCGAAATTTAAAATGATTCAGTATTATTTCGATTCAGCTCTGCTTAAGTTCCAAGTAGCTTAAGCAGTTTTAATACAAATTTGCCTAAATTTGGTATAGCTCTAAAACCCTTGTAATCTAAAGGACGCAACATAAAGTACCAAATAGCCAACAGGAAAATCAATCAACTCTGGCAAATGTTATGAGTAGTTAACATAATTTGGTGAAGTTTTGCATGAAACTAACTCCAAACTTGTAATACTCTATGTACTGACTTCTACTACTGATTTAACTCTCCTTTGTTATTCCAAAGTTTGGTCAAACTTATGAGCAGTCATCAATAGAGAGCTAGGACAAAGACTTGGACAGATTTACTTATTCCAATTTGTTTTTTAAGCAAACAAAATATTTTAAAACACTTTTTAATATAATAGAAATAATTATACCCTGAACCCATTGAAAATAGGAAATCAGGGTATAATGGTTTTGTTTAAATGTATGTAACAGGCAGAAGGAGGCGTAGCAGACCCCACAAAGTATATATATTCTTGATCAGGGCGACGAGCTCAGTCGATTTGGCCCTGTCCGTCTCTCTGTCCGTCCGTCTGTCCGTATGTTTGAACGCGTCGATTTCAGAAGATAAAGTTCTAGAGACTTCAAATTTTTCTTTAAATGTCCGTATATACAGCGCGGATATCGAGTTTATCACCAAAAATTGATAATACATCCCGTTATTTTTTATCGATAAAAACCGTATCGAAAATCAGTTTTAAAATTATATATCCTACATTTTCAAAGCTAGAGTCTCCAAATTTTAAATGTATACTTATATGCATTTTATACAATTTCGATTTTTGTTAAAATGTACTCCCCACCCCTATATCTAAGCCCTCTCCCACATATTTGTAAAAGACCTATTTCAAATACTAGATACTTGTTGTATGGCAAATGCATGCATATCCATGTTATAATCATAATCTGAAAGTTTCATGCAGAAAGTACATCCACAAAAAAAGTTATTAAGCAATTAAGTTCTCATAGTAAGCGCACACTGCAGCCAATGCGTGTTTATGCGTGCGTACGTATGTCTGTGTGTGTGTGTGTGTGTGTGTGTGTGTGAGTGTGCATATGCGAATAATTATTGAAATATCAGTGCTCGGACGGGTTCAGGGGATCTCGTAGTCGAGCAATCTCGACTAGAGCTTTCTTACTTATTTTAAAACTAAATTTTAACATATTCTTCTGAAAACTCTGGGTATGTTAAGGCCATGGCAAATCAATCACCTGGTGATACTTGAAGAAAGGAAACAGTTATCCACCCGTGATAAGCAAGTATATAAGTATATCTAACCATAGCTAACCATGGCAGGCCAGTTCATATACCAAGCCAGCTCAGTTAACTTAATGGCCAAGCTGGGGCGACAGTTCAGGCGTTTGTTGTCCTTGCAGAACCGTTAGCAGAAATGTTGCATGCAACATTTGGTGCCGCGAGTCTCTCTTAAGCCGCAACATGCAACACGAGGCGGCTCTCTTCACTTGGCCAAAATGTTGGGGCAGGTTCGAAGTTGGGCCAAATAGCAAGGACATTTGGTCTCTGCGTAATTTTTTGTTTCTCTTGTTCTTGGCCAAGAATGAAAATTGAATTTAAAACTGAAACGAAGTCGAATCAAAGCAAAAGTCGTCGTCGTCGTCGTTGTCGCTGTTGAAATCTGTGCGAGTTTGTGGTTTCTTTGGCCAGCAATGACATCGATTTCGGGGAGCAGAGGGGCTAGGGATGGGGCGGACTACCTTCTAAACGACACTCGTAATGTTGCGGCTGCAACATCTGTGAGGTTGTGCGTGTTTATGATGCTGCTAATGATGCTGCCGACATATATCACAAAGAATATCGCTCGCTCCCTCTTTCGCGCCTTCTCTCTCGCTTGCTCTGTCTCAATTTTCTTAGTCTTTTGCCACAATTAGGCAATCTTTGTAGGGCTTAATCGTCCGGCCGCGGAAAAGTACATGGCCCAATGGCGATTGCTGCCAGCCAAATGGACCAAATGATAATGTAAATCAAATCCAGACAATGTCCTGTGCCCAATGCCCCGTCCGCTTAAAGCCCTCTGGCCACATCTTTTAACCGAAAAACTTGACTGTTTTCAGGTTCCAGTTTGTTTTTTCTTACATATACATATATATACCCTGTAATTTTATAATACTCGAAAGTGCTTTAATTACGTTGGCATTTTCATTTGACTGAAGTCAGACTTTAAGTTATTTGCAGCCAATAAAATATTTTCCAAGCTGTTCTCTATATACATATACCCTGTACTTTTGTGGGGAAACGCAAAAGATTTTAATGTTAAATAAAAAATATTGCCACTCGATAATGGAGAAGGATAGACAGAGAGAGAGAGAGAGAGAGAGATAGAGAGTTATCTTTATAACATAACTAAATATTTACAGGGTGTTTCAGCATACTTCATAGCAAACTCTCGGAATACATTTAGATCTTGTATTCTAATTTCATTACGGAGTCGCTTTGTATAGGGTATTTGCAAGCACAGACGCTTTTTGAAAAACCTTTTACAGGGTATTTGTAGGTCCATGATATTCTTATATATAAGCTCAACAGAAACATAATACATAGATGAATCAACAAAGTGAAATGCGGTAAGCACATCTGGAAGACACCCTTTTACAGGGTAGATGTAAGTTCCTTCTGGTCTAACAAACAGAGTGAGGAGCGGGCTTTCGGTAAAGGTGTAATAACCCAGATATGTGAGAGATAGTAAAAAGGCATTGTGTGTAGCTGGTCATTATGCATGCTCATGCGAGTCTCGCTCCATGGCCAAGTGAACGAGAGGAGGACAAAGGGCGCAAGCGAGGGATATGCGTGACATAATTACAATGTGGCCAGCAATTACCAAAATAGACCCGACGGCTTGATTAATTACAGGTAACAGCTCACAGCCAAACACACACAAACACTCTCTCTCACACACACACACACCCACACAGAAAGCGAAGACAACAGTAAACCTTCTTCTGCACTTGACACTCACTAAAAACCAGTTAAGTCCCCAATCCACCCAGCACCACTCAAGCGTCCCCGGGACACTTGTTGGCCTTGTGTAGTTGCAGCCCTGTGCTCGGTCTATGTCATTTTTCGTCAGCTGATTAGATCTCGAGACTGGTAGAGTCCCCGAGTCATATAGGTATAATAGAATTACAACTTTTCTGCAGTTCATTTTAGATTCGTATTTCATATAGCACTTAACAATTGCCCTCAGCTAAATTATTTACCCTAATCTATATGGTTTATATACATATAACAAAGTGCTCTCACCTAGGCTTATTGCTTTAAAATACAATTAATATGGACTTATCTGCAGCTTAAGCTGAAATAAGTGAGGTTAAGTTGAGAAGTAGGGTTAACACGAATAAATAAAATTGGCATGAAAAGGGAGTTATCTTAAACAAGCTGGAGCTGGCGCCTTGTTAATACTTTAAACTCATCGTCAGGCAGAGAATTTACAAAATCTAACTCAAAATAAGATTAAATATGACAGTTTACCCTATATAGGACAGTATATAGCTCAGTAAATGAGCTGGGACTAAATTTAGCTAGGCAAACTGCCTTGGAAACTCGCAATTCAAGTGAATTGCTTAGATGGATGTCTGAATTTTGAGCCTGATTAGATTTGCCGCACTGTCATTCGAGCTGTAAGAGCGAGCCTGAACTATGACTCAGTCTTCTCTGACTAACCACAAAATAATAATCTTTTCCATTGAAAATTACTTTTTGAGCCTTTGATGAGTTGGAGCCACAAAAAGTGAGCTTTGCAGCTCACATCAAACTTTGCTCGGATTAATTATGAGGCAAAGTTTCTAAATTGATGGCATGCAAAACTGTCTCGGATTTTGGGCCCCTGACTAATAATCAGTGCGAACTTTTTGGCTCATTACAGGGCGCAAAACAAACGCTAGATGGCGTGCGACGTATTTCTGAGAATTGCATAAGATTTATCAAATTTCAAATCCCAAAGCTACAATTTCCAATACAATTTACTGGCAAAGCCTAAATTTACTATTCAAAAAAACTTGGCAAATTATGAACTATTTAAGTGGATTTCGAACAATGTAATTTGCATCATTGAAGCATTAGTGCAACTTGTGCACGCTCCATATCATAATATTTAAACATTTAAAAGACTTTGGCTTTGGCATTAATGGCTTCCATACCTGATAAAACTTGTGGAAATGTTGCTAAAACTTTTGTACAGAGCTTACTTAGGCACAAATTGGAGCAAGTTATTTATTTACACACACACACACACACACATAGTTATTTGCACACCCACACTCACACACACTGTGATAAGAGCACCAAAAACTTGTAAACTTTGAGACGATTGCAACTGACATCAGGGCATCAACTGGCAGGCTCTATATTTGCAGCCTATTTGCATTTGTGGGCGTATTTTGGGCATTCTTGAAGTGGGGGGCGTGGCAGGCTGGCTAAATGTGAATGCGGCTGCAATTTTGGGGCAATGATTTGAATATTATAACACTGCCAAATGGGAAAATCAACAGCAAACTCGCCTACGTCAAGCAAATTGTAAGCAAACTCCATGCGATCAATACACGACTATGAAATACCCTGACCTGAACTTGATTCAATAAGAAAGAAGACATGTTGAAATGCCTAAAAACCAAATCAAGCTACAAAAATTGAATTATTCATTTTAATGCACATATCAATCAAATCAAGTATCAGCTTCAGAAAATCTAATAAAATCTAGTGGGAATGGGACTCGAAGAGCAAACAATTGAAATGCATGCTAAGATAAATCACAAGTGCTTTGCGAGCCGACCTCGAAGAGCCCACTGGCCGCAATTTCCAGGACATTACCAATAATTATTTTGTGTGCGTGTGTGTTTTCTGTCATGTAATTTAAGCATTTTCGGCAATAAAATAACCAAATACGAAATACCAAAGGATTTTGCCTACAGCAAATGCCAACAGCCTTTCTCTCTCTCTTTCTCTCTCTCTCTCTCTCTCTCTATCTATCTCTCGTTGCCTTATGATTTATGTATTTGCATTTTGCAATAGATGCAATCATTTAAATATTTATTTACACATTGTGTGTGCGAGATGAATGCGGCTTTTACTTTTTAAACAAATATCGAGCTGAGGCCTCTGGCGCCCCTGCCATTAGCCCAACTCTGAAATCCTTTTAACAAACTCGAACTCAAACCCGGTTCGAACCAGCATCGAACCAGTTCAAACTCTCTGCTGCTGTCTCCTTCTAGCACTCAGGATTGGCCAACATTTCCGTTTTCGGGCAGTTAAGAGCGTGCCAAGGCTTTAGCATAATTGCCATCAAAGCAAGCCAAACAATTTGTCTGGCTTTTTCCCTCACCTAGATCTGTGTCATTGTGCCACGCCCACGCTCCGTGCCAAAGACCTAGGTATTTAGACCAGCCTCTTAGCAATAGACACGCCTATAATTGTAAGGCCTAGCCACTTCTTACCGCACGCCAGCAACAGGTGAGCTCTAATAAATATACGGAAATGGACGGACGGACGGAAGGACGGGCGGACGGACGGACGGAGAGATGACAGACGGTCAAATGAACGGAAAGCCACTATTCCTTGCGTGAACCAATTTATACTTTATAACACTTATACAAACTAAATAGACTTCTGAGGAAATTCCACTTTAGCTAAAGTCGGGATTAAGTTATGAACAGCTGGGCTCACAAACTAATATGCCCTGTTGTTTCCTGCGGCGACAGGGAAAACTAGTTTAGAGTTTCTCCTTTCAGGTCCAGTGCATTGTAAACCAATTAAGTGCTGGTTAATGCACAGTTAAGTGCTTCAAAATATGCAAATATGTGAGGTATTTATTAACGCTGAGCTCAACGATAAATCATTGAGGCAGCCAAAAGGCAAATTCATCGAACCCAGCCACATTTTGTTGACACAACTTTAAAGCCAAGTGCAAAGTGCCTGGCCACATATTGTGTCAAATTATCATCATAAAGTCGTTTACGGAGCGTAATACCTATAGCTGGCGCAGGCGAGCAGGGCGGGGCGGGGCGGGGCGGGCGGGACTAACTGACTGGCGAGCCGATAGGACGACGGAACGTTGCAAAAGTTATTAAATTCCCTTTAAATGTAGTTCGCAACCCAGCCGCCCCTCCCAAAAACTAGCGAAAACCAGCCTCAAGCTACAAATTCGGGAGACCGAGAGTTGAGATGTGAAACAGAGATAGAAGTATACAGAGCGAGAGAGATGGAGGTAGGCTTAGAGAATGTTGTTCAAATCACTTGTTAATTAAGTTTATTGCCGCACAGTTATTCGCCACGTTGCTTCAAGTTTTATTTTCCCGTTTTTGCCCTTTTTTCCCCTTTGTATACTCGTTGACAAAGTAAAAAGCGGGCATATTAGTGACTAGATTATCCATTAGCGCTGTAAATTCAAAAATTTTCTAAGATAATTTCTACTTTGATCCAGAGTAAAAAAGTTTAAAAAACTTGATTTCTTTATTATTACTCGAGATTTTCAAAGGACAGCGACTGTAAATATGATATGTGGGCTCATATTTAGTATATACAGCCCCATTTTATATTTTTAGTATAATATAATATGTAACTATGACAAGTTATACTATGTACTACACTTAAGTTAAGGTAGTTAAGAACCAGAACTAGAACTAATACCAAGGAACTTCGAGAAGAACTAGAACTGGATGAACCCAATAGAGCCCAAATCAGATAATTTTTTAAAGCTCAAAGTCTACAAAAAATTTATTGCATATAAGAAGTAGGGTTGTTGAAAATATATCAAAATATCAATATATCGATATTTGTTGTATACAAAAATATATTTATATCGAAATTTTTTTTGCCTGGATATCGATTTTTTGCGTTAGTTTTGTATATTTGCGTGGGTCGATCCTGTAATCTAAATATCGAAAATATTGATATATCGATATTTTTAAAATTGCATATAAAATATCATATTGATATTTTTCCAGACCTTAAACCATCATCGATACGATATTTTCAAAATATTCGACAACCCTAATACATAGTAAGCTATTCACCTCCATTGAGCAGATAAAGTCGTAGACTTCAATAACTTCACTTGCCTCAAGTTTTCAGTTGAGCAAGTATTCTGTAGTCGGCTACATTTGAGTGCAATACGCATGCTTATTTCATATTTGTTGCGAAGGGTTGGGCTTTGAGCTTTGAGGGTTCTGGACTAGCCAAACGTGGCTGAGGGGGGCGTGGTTTTGCTCGTTATTACTGAGCCTGTTGTGCACTTAAGTAGCCATAATAGTGTCATGCGTATGATAAATGATGTGGCCCATGTAACAAACATGCACAGGGACACAGACACACACACACACTCACACACAAACACGCGCACAATGTTGCATACTGGCCACACAAAATGCGTGTATGTCATATGAGAAATCTCTCTTCAGAAAAAAAATGACAGAAGAGCAGAGCAGAGCAGGGACAAAAGTGCATAAGCAATTTAAATGTCAAATGCAAAATGGGCTCAGCAATAATAATTCTCACTGTCCTCCTGCCTCTCTCTCTCTCTCTCTTGCCTCTCAGTCTCCCTTACCATTTATATATCGTCCGGATTTTGTGCAACTTTAATGATCGTAGACGCGGCCAAACATCATAAATTATATATAATGGGCACAGCCTAGAGAGCATATGACATATATAACATATTCCTGTCAACTCACACACACTTGTGCACCCACGCACACGCACCCATGCACACATACAGACGCATGTCTCAGTGTCTCTGTCTTGCAACTTCCGCTGAAAAGTGTCAATTTCTATTTGAAAGGCAGTCGAGCTCTGCCGGGGTGTCTCAATGTCTCAAAATCAATTGTTTCACATGTCACAGTCGGGTAAATATATTTTTTTTTACGCATTCAGCGACTATTTCTAGCTTCGCTCCGTGTATCCCAATCTCTCACTCTCCTGCTCCCTCACACACACATTTTACACCTCGCTTTACGCTCCAAGGACATCGTGCAGTACAAAGCGATGCTGCAATGGGGTATGCCCCATACGTCAAAGTTGCAACTTGAAGACTTAAGATCTTACTTTCATAGTACTTTTATTTGGCTCGA
The DNA here is from genome assembly GCF_018153725.1 of Drosophila mojavensis. NCBI lineage: Eukaryota > Metazoa > Arthropoda > Insecta > Diptera > Drosophilidae > Drosophila > Drosophila mojavensis. The sequence continues at coordinate 1,096,665 of NW_025318667.1, read as the reverse complement.
AGATTTATGCTATAAATCAGTTTTTACTAGAGATATAATTTAAATGAATGGGTATTGGGTAGTCGGATATTGCCGCAGCGAATTGTATGTGACATATTACATAATAATTTCCCGCATTTTTACCCTATTAACGTCAGCGTGGCAAAAAATAATTGAACATTGTCGTAATTTTTGTCCGGCGACTTTGATTGGACCTAACGCATGTGTGCGTCGGAGAGAGACAGAAAGCGAAGGGGAGGGAGCAGGAGCAAGAGCATGAGATACAGACAGTGAGTTAAAAACACACACAGAGAGCGGGGGGCAGCGGGAGCGGAGGAGCGGGGGAGCAGCATTATAGATGAGAAACAAAACATAAACAGGACACAAGACTAGGGACAACAAATAAGAATTAGCTTATCGGAAATGATGGACTTGCAGATATCCTATACTAGGATAATTTCGTAATGTTTTCATTATATTGATAATTGGTTAATTTAAATATTGGATAATTTAGATATTGAGTTATAGACACTGCAATAATGCCCAAGATTAACCAAAATGCAGATACCCTGTAATATATACCAATACCGATTTCTTGCTGCTTTATAAGTACTATTTAAAGATGAGCATAGCTCGACTCACAACAAGAACACCAACATGCACTTGATATCAGCATACCCTCTGTGACACTTGTTGGCACAGGGTATAGACAGCAAGCGCATAGAAATTGCTATAAAAATTTATTTATATATAAATTGTATATAAAGAGATTTTTGTTTTGGCGGAAATGTTTGCCATTATATAATGTGCATGTGTGCGTGTCGCTCTGTCAGCGCATGTGTGTGTGTGTGAGAGAGAGTGTCTGTGCATCACACATGTGTGTGGGAGGAAATTGAAAGATGAAACCGTGCAGTAAATGCTGAGCGCATCTTCTGCATCAATGAATCAAGGCAAACTAATGCAACCCACAAACTGCAACTGTGCAAAAATCTGTGAAAGAAACTGTGTCATGACAACGGCAACGTCTTCAATTAAATCACCAACACACAGCAGCAACATGCGAGGCGACAGCAGCAGTACGTGGCAGCATCATTTATTTGTAGCATAAGCCAATAAGCTAATTAGTGCGTTTCTTTGGGCTTCGATATACGATAGAGAGTTTACATAGTTATAAAAATAAATATATTTATGAGCCCAGAAGAGTTTCCAGACAGGAATGTACAAGTAAAAGATACACTTATACTAATTTACTCATCTGCACTTATACTGTTATACTCATATACTCTTATACACGTAGACTCGCATACTTGTGTATCTTTATACTTTCATATTCGTATACTTTTCCGCTCTTATATTCCCATTCTCACTCTCATATTTTTATGCAGTTTTATTCCTAAGTTCTTGTAGTCTTATACTCTTATACTATTACTCTCGCATTTTTAACCTGCGATACTCTAATAATGTTCTACTCTTATACTCTTTCGAGTATACTGTATAGTTTTCTATCACTGATCTTCAATACTCTTAAGCTCTACAATTTTGTATATTTTATCGTATATTTTATACTAATATGCCATTCTGCTCTTTTATGCTTACGCTTACAGTTTTACTCTTATATACTCTAATATACTCTAATACAATTTTAGTCTTATACTCGAACGAGTATACTCGCATACTGATGTATTCTTGAATGCCTGAATCCTTGGACATTTAAGCTCTTATACTCATATACTCAAATGTCCTTATACTCATAGAATACATACACTATTTAGCCTCGGCCACGCCTTCTCCTGCATATTGCACAGGTTCGCTGGAAATCATCATACCCAATTTTCCGCCCATTTTCAATGCGTATTCAAACAGCTTTTTTTCACTGAAATTATGCGAAACCACTAATTCATAGCGGAAAAAACTTTTGACGGGATTTCAGAATTGTTTGCTGGAAATAATACCTAGATTTAGGCATGTCAGATTCCAAGTCGACTATTTCGATAATAATCGTGTAATGCGATACCGAAAGCTACAAATGGAATTCATTAATTTATAATTAGGTGAAATATGCACGTATATATTTAATATATTTATATGTATGTATGTATGTATCAATGAAGTAAGTCTAGACACGCCGCGGGAAATGCGCTGAAGGCATATACATTAACTAAGTAAGCAGGAGGCGTCGGGGCTGCTGTGTTGGAGGGCGTGGCAGTTACTTAAGCAGCTTGTAGGAAACCGCAAAGCTTTATGCCAGGCGACAAACAGAACACCCAGAGCACGAAGCGGCAAGCGGCTTATGAAAATCAAGATCAGCGAGCATAGAACGATATGGATAAGGAGACAAAGAGAAAGAGATAGAAAGAGAGAGAGATAGAGGGAAGAGCTGACTGTGCAGATGCATGAGCATTGCGAAAGAGCGGAGGTGACGGGGTCGACGAGGCTTACGGCGCATGCCGTGCATAAAATGATTTTAAGTGCCAGGAAGCGAAGGCCCGAAGCAAACGCAGACGAAAGACAACTCAGCCCGACCGCAGGCGAGAAAACAAAAAAACAAAAAAAATGAAGTAGAGACCAAGGCAAAGGCAAAGGCCGCTGCCATTCACAACGTCATCATGATGTTTGTCGGCATTGTAATGATGATGTTTGGGCACTTGAGTCGCTCGACGTTGCGACCGCAGGACACGCATAAATGCAACTGCAGCTGCTCTCCAAAAACCACTCGCAGCTGCGGTCCTTGTGGCTGGCATTAACAGCTCCCGCTCACAGCTCTCAGCTCGCAGCTCTCAACTCTCAGCTATCTGCTGCAACTCCACTTGCTGTAACAGCTTCAGTCGCATTAATGCACGCAGCATGCCACGGTTCGTGCCTAATGTTAAGCACAGCAAATCTCGAGCTCGACTGAAAACTTATCTTAAATCTCGCCAATTTTGCAGTGTTGTGATGAAAAGCAAACAGTGTTGCACAATACGCCAAGCAATAGGTCTGCACGGCTGATTGAAGTGACTGACTAAGCAATATTTTCGATCTCAATGATTGATTGATTGATTGATTGATTGACAAGCAATTGGCCAACTGATTGATGTACTTCGGGATCAATCAACAGCCCAATAAAGATAGAGCTTATACCAACAATTGATTGAGGACAACAATTGATTGATTGACCATTGATTGACAGTATGATTGACGACCTACGTACGGAGAGCATATAGTCAATTTACTGATGATGTCTGTGGCTAATAACGAACAGATTGACTGACAGCTGCTTGATTGACTAATAAACTGATTGATTGATTGATTGATTGATCACTAATTGGTCGATGAGTAACTGATGAACGGCATGACTGATCAAGCCACAGCCCAATGAACCACATGGAGCAGACTACAAACCCTTTTCGCTGACTAACTCGATCCACTCAACAATTATATTTACAGGGTAAAGACTGAAATTACTCCCTGCGTTGGCGGCGTCAACAACCCGCAGCAGCTCAGTTATGTGGCATCAGTTTGTGGCTGGCTAAAGATGCAAAAACAGTTGCTTGTTATTGCATTTATTGTTCTTGTTGCAATTGTTGCAATTGTTATTGTTGTAGTGTGGAGAAACTTTGCTTGGCTCGGACTTGTTTAGCCATAAGACTCACATGTTGGCTCTTGGCATTCATCCACTTGGCCATCATCATCATCATTGGCAATGCCAGCGTGAGTCACGATTAGCTCATCAAGCAAAACGGACGAAAGCGCATTAAAGCTTAAGCTTGAATATAATTGAAGAGCTTAAAGCTTAGTTCGCATTGATAGAATGAAATGACTGTCAGTTTGACAAGAAAATTGAAGCACGTAAAAAGCTCATAGGAAGTTCGATATAATTATATCATGAATGAAAGATCGATATGTGGCATCATACAGGAACTCAGTTAATCTATTTCACAATTATACGAAAACCTAATCAATATTTCGTAAGCCAAAATCATCAATGGTCCTTCAAGACTTAAAGCTTCAGACTTTAAATGATTTTGAAGTGAGTCTCGGTACAATTTCAGCCCTCACGCGCCCATCTCTATCTTATCTTTATTGGCTTTTCCTTTGCCAACAGTTTTGGATCTGTCTCTCCCTCTCTTTGCCTTACTCTATGACCCGCCCACTCTCGGTCTCTCTCTCTCTCTGTCTCTCTCTCTCTGTCTCTCTGTCTTTCCCTCTCTCTCAGTGTCTTTGTTTGCGTCTGTCGGGCTTTAGTCCTGGCTATTGCTGTTGCTTCTGCATCTTGGCTGTAATTAATCGTTGTTGTCACTTGGTTTGGCCACTCGAGCGTCCATCCGTTTCATTGTCGTCCATTGGCTGCCCTTTGCACCGTCGTCTTACCCCGATGACTCGGCTCAGCATTTTGTATTTATCAACTTGATTCAGTTTTGCGGCACTTTGGCCGGCTAATTTTTATCGTCAGCCTTTATGTGCATCACTTCACACCCAAAGAATGTATTTTACAGTTTGCTTTAAGCATTGTTCTTCAAGCCTTAACAGCTTTTGTTTGGCTAAGGATAAGGCTATAGGGTTTTTGCTGCTGCTGCTACTGCTGCTTCTTCTCCTTTATCTTCTTCTTCTCTCTCCTCTCGGGCTTCACTTGATGAACAAAAAACAATGCGCTTCAAGCAACAAAACATATCAGAGAAATTAGCTCAACTGTATTGCTAAGTAAATATTTCAATTGCCAAATAGAGAACGCATTACAAAAGGCTTGATTGAAATTTTAATCAAGATTCCAGGCTTAGATCTATACTTGTATATGTAGAGCAGGTCAAGCTTTTGTTTAGCCTCACTGTGATTTTTGTTCTTTCGCCTTTGAAATTAAAATACTGAGAGCATTTAGCAAATTCATAAATAAATGGAACGAGCTTTGAGCAATGCCCTGAGGCTGCGGGTCAATCCTTTGGAGTTATCTTCACTGTAAGTAAGGGTCTCATATTCCTTTGTTCTCTTAGCCTTAAACTCGTATAGTGTCAAGTTCTGATACTCCAATGATTCTTATATTCCAATACCGTCTTATAGTGCTATAGTCTTATAGTCGTATACTCTTATACTCTCATTATCATCGTGTTCTCATATTCTTAAATTTCAACCTCTTATAGCCGTATTATATTCTAACATTATTTTCTACTTTTATATTCGTATTCTCTATATGCTCTTCAGCTGCTCATATCCCATTACACTCTTATACTACAGGGTTCTATATACTTAAAGCCAAAGTACTTAAAGTCTTATACTCTTAGAATCCTATGCACTTCCAGTTTTACGGTCTTATACTCCAATACTCGCAAATCTTATATTAGAATACTTCGTTACTCTACTCCTTTATCCTCATACTCTCTGTACTTTTGTACAAAAACTCTTATACGCCATATACTCTTGCACATCAATGCGATATGTAACCTAGATCATTTTTATCATTTGCTTTTCTTTCAGTTTGGGTCGTTGCTTAACTTTAGGCATAGGAATGCCATTTATTCCAAATCGTGAGGACTCTTAAACATATGGCAAGTAAATCAGATATCACACTCATAAATATATCACAAATATATATGTTAAATAGCGCAGAATGTAAGCTTAGCCGAGGATATAAAAGAAAGGCATCAACACTCAAGCAGTTATGATGCTCAACGTTGATTGCATTAAGGAAAAGTTGCAAGAGTTAAACAGCATCTATAAATAAATAACTCATTTAAAAGACAGCCCGCATACGGAGCTCCTCTACATGTTATGCGAGCTAAAAGATACAAATGTATCTCAACTTCATAAATGACAAAGTTGTGTGGGCAAAGCTTTCACGCAAGAAGGTCGCCGAATTCAGCTCACACACAGGCCATCAACTTGACTCGAGCGAGTGAGAGTGTGAAGGAGATGGAGTGAACGTGCAAGCGAGACAGAGCACAATGCCAATTATTATGCAGCATCTTTTTTCGTGAGCTTGTGGAAAAAGTTGCCGTGTACAGTTTATAAATTACGGTCGTACACGCAACTTAATCCGCTTTAATAGTTTTCCTCCACTCCACACAGATTTCATCAAGAGCTTTAACGCACACAGAAGACGAGTGAAGGAGTGCAGGCTAGAGGGAGACATGAACTGAGCGAGACAGCAAGAGAGAGTGGTACATAATAGCTAACCCAGTTAAAAGCAAAATGACCAAAATGCCAAGCCAAAAAAGAAATAATAATACGAAAGGCTTCAATCGGCTATACTCGAGTGCATGAATACACTAGTTAGCAGGGTTGAACTAATTTTAAGACATGTGCTTATATGGGATTAATGAATTTATGATTGATGAAAATGTTGTTGTTGGTGAAATTTTATATTGATAGCTCCAATTGGTCAAATTGGTGATTGTTGAATTGATTAATTGTCATTGATAATCAAGATCGATTGGTGAGCATATTGATGAAATTTTGACTATATTATGAATTGATATGCGCGATTAGAAATGTAGTATATTAGATAAGGAAGCTGGAGAATTGGTGAATTAGCGCCTGGTGCCTGGTGCCTGACGATTAACAAATATTTCATGAAAACCTTCCAAATGTTCTACGTGGAATTTCAACGCTTAGCTCAAATTTGCCATTAACCAACAATGACAATGAAAATCTGAAAGTTCATTATGCATAATATAAGATGAATATCTCGAGTTGCACAACGTTTACAACGTTTAGAACCACCTCACATGAATCATCCAAAATGTTCAACAAGTCAAGCAATGCACGTCTGATAAATATCCTGTAGACAAGTCAAGTCAAGCCTTAACAGAATTTGAAATCAGAGTGCGAAGACTTTGAGTTTGTAAATATGCCATGAACTTATAGTTAAACTTCATGTCAAAGCTGAAATGCCCTTTGCGAGGCTAATATAACTAACATGTAACATAATATGTATATTAAGTTTTCAACTCATTTGCTAAACTCTTAATGAATTTTTGCTATTTACAGGGTATGCGAAACTTTAATTTGGCAAGAGCTAATGCATTCTATGTGGATGTTAAATGCATTCTCCCTCTCTGTCTGTCTGTCTGTCTCTCTCTGTCTCTCTCTTGCTCTCTTGCTCTCTCGTTCCTTTTCCTATCTTAAACAACAACTGCAGCGATGGCTGCCAGTTGCTTCCTGTGAAGAGACTTTAGCGGGTAGCTCCGTTTGTTGTAGTTGTAGTTGCTGTAGTTGTTGTTGTTGCTCGACTGCACCAGTTCTATAAGCGTGGTTGGGTTAAGAGTAGGCACTGCAGGGGGGCACAGGCGGGTGAAGCCTGTCTACTGCTCCTTCATATCGCTGCATACGAAACGCTGTTTAGAGAAACGAATGCCTTCCGCTACCGGTGGAGTGCATACGCATTTAAACAACAACAACAGAGACTCAGTGTGTGTGTCTGTGTGTGGGTGTTCGTGTCTGTGTGTGTGTGTCTTGTGGAGGTTTAGTGTGCTTGAGCTCTGCTTTTGGCAGTTGAGGCGTCGTCGTCGGCAGCGTCGTCTGTGTTGTCGTCTGTTTTGGCTAAAGGGGAATGCACTTAGGATGACATCAATTTGAGCAGCTGTTAGCAATTTAGTTATAGCACGTAGATACCCTTTTTCCCAAAGCCGAACGACTTTATATGCGTGCGGCAGTAGTTACCTTGAGCAACTATTTTTTATATACCTTAACGACGGAATGCGAGACATGAGACCGTGAGATCCCAACAACCCAAGCAAGCAAATTTTAAAGGCTCTTCATAGTGGATTGTCGATGCAATTTTATTATCCGAAGACAACTTATATTATTGTTTAATATATTCAGCCTTATGCGATAAATTTTAATATTCGGCTGTTAAGACCCTAAGACGTTAATGCTCTAGGACAACTCTTAAGAGAACTTTTCAGATTTTTCCAAGCCCAAAGTTAGCTCTTCGAGCTCAACTACCTCAACCACAGCTCTACTTCTACTTCTTTAGTTTTTCAACTGTCTCTCCAGACACTCAAACCAAGCTACCTTTAGAGGATGTCCCCATTGGACATCCCAGCTTAACTACCTTTACACATCCCTAATAGAGTTTCAGCTGTAACTCTTACTCTTCGCTGTCGACACTTCAAATGTGGAGGGTCGAACGGAGAAGGGCGGCGGGATAAAGCGGAGATAGTTGCTTCTAGCAGCTTAATGAATTCGCTGGGGCTTTGACAAATACTCGAATTGCGCATTTATCAGCTCAACTACAAATTGATTGGCTCTAATTAAACGCTTAACGCGTTTTCAAATTTCAATTTCAATGGCTCAATGATAGCAGTTTCAAATTTCGCTCATGCGTTCTATAATTAAGCTTTTCGCATTAAATTAAAGCTTTACATAGGTTATATAATTAACTAATTGAAGAGTTTGGATTATACTATAAAAGTATAAATAATGAATATTAAAATGAAATTTTAAACTCATCTACGCCTAAAGAGTTTGTCAACTTTATTGTAAATCAAAGATAACTAAATGAAATATATAAAATAGAAAATAATTCTGTTCTCTTGAAAGAAATTCGTTGTCAATAATTCTCGAAAATTTGAATTTCTGTATAAATGGAAAAAAAAAACTAATCCCCTTGCTATTTCGAATTATGGGGATTTTACTGTATATAGAAAAGTTTTTATATTTTACTATTAGAGTAACTGCAGCTCAATGGAAAGGAAATAGCTTTACCAACTCATAGCTTATATCATCTTTATGCAGAGCATAGTATAGGGTATATATATAGTCGTATAAGGAATAACTATTATCATTCGCTTGCCGCCGATTTCTGATTGCTTACTTGTTGTAGGCAAAAGTCCAACCATATGTCTGATATATACAGATATACATAAGGAGGTATGTATGTACATATATACCATACGAACACAGTCCAAAACTCACGCACACACTCATATGAAAATGTGTGTGTGTGTGTGTGTGTATTTTTTATGCATTAATGTGGCGTTTTTTTTTTTTTTTTTTTTTCTTTCACTCAAGCTGCGAAAAATTTGTTATTGCGCTCTCGACTTTTGTTTGCACTCTGAAAACATGAAATTGAAAGGAAGTAACTGCGACACACACACACACACACCAACACACACAGGCACACTTGCAAGCTCTAGCGTTTTGTTTCGAGACAAAAGTTGGCCGAGCAACTGACGAGAATTATGAGTTAGTTGAATGCAATAAACTCTGTGTGCGTGTGTGTGTGTGTATGTGTGTGTGTTTGACATGGAAATGCAGCCATTTAGGCATACCAGACACACACACACACATATGCACATTAACTGAGGGCAAAAGCATTAGAGGAAAATGTAGACTTCTGCAATCGAGTCGTGAGACTCGTGACTCACGGGACTCACGAAAATTATTAACAGAAAATAAAAGCTTAAAATATTAAAGGAAATCAAATATTGAAGAACATATTGAAGAATGTATAGAATATAGAAAATAGAATATAGAATACAGAATATAGAATATAGAATATAGAATATAGAATATAGAATATAGAATATAGAATATAGAATATAGAATATAGAATATAGAATATAGAATATAGAATATAGAATATAGAATATAGAATATAGAATATAGAATATAGAATATAGAATATAGAATATAGAATATAGAATATAGAATATAGAATATAGAATATAGAATATAGAATATAGAATATAGAATATAGAATATAGAATATAGAATATAGAATATAGAATATAGAATATAGAATATAGAATATAGAATATAGAATATAGAATATATAATATAGAATATAGAATATAGAATATAGAATATAGAATATAGAATATAGAATATAGAATATAGAATATAGAATATAGAATATAGAATATAGAATATAGAATATAGAATATAGAATATAGAATATAGAATATAGAATATATAATATATAATATAGAATATAGAATATAGAATATAGAATATAGAATATAGAATATAGAATAAAGAATATTGAATTAGCCTACGTATATCTAGTCTATATTAGAGGATACTCCGACTAAATATGATTGATTAATTGATCTTTACGTCCCATTGAGATAAACTGAAAGACGCAAAGAGAGACTATACACCCATTTGTCTGGGGTATGCACGTACAGCACATCGCTTTAGCCAGCGCGTGTCACGCGCTCAGCTCTAGCGCCTCGGTGGATTGTCAACATGAATATGACGAAAAATTTAACAACGCAACAGTGCAAAATAATTGCAAGCAAACAACATTTTTCTTTTGCACGAACAGACCAAAGCATATACAAACACACACACACACACACTAGCACACACACACACATATGGCGCTATTCTATAGTAGAATGCAACATAGTTTGCACTTTCACCCGTTGCAACGGCGACGCCTACTGAATGCTTCCTGGCTGCTCACGCACACACACACACTGTGGGTCACATGCACACACACACACACACACGTATGCGTCTCACGGCAGCGACGTTGCGTCGCGTCAGGCAGCGCATCGCCTGTAATGAAGCAAATTTGCTTAATTGCGTCGCTGCACCAAACAAAAATATTGCGCATACGCACCCATGGCCAAGTGACTGGATGTGGCTGGGGCGTAGAGCGGCATGCGGCATACTGCATGTGGCATGTGGTATGTGGTATATGGCATAAAACTCTGCTCGGCTCTGGCTTCAGCTCGGGCTTGGGCTTGGGCTTGGGCTCTTAAAAAACTTTCCTGCATTGCATTGCAGGAAGTGTTGCAACATTTCGCGGAAGTGAGAAACATGCACACAAAATGCAACCAAGCAGCAAATGTGCCACACACACACAAGCACACATGTACACATACGCACACACACACACACACACATACACAAGATGCCGGTCTTGCTCCTCTAGCAGTTGGCAAGTTCTTTCGCATATCGCAGCTATTGCCCTCACGCGCATAAAGTGCGTTGTTTTATTAACCGATTTGTGAAGTTCATTTGACTTTTACTCTGCTCCAGACTTTTGTTTATTTATTATTCGCTTATACTTGGAGGCATGAGGCATGAGGCATGTGGCATGTGGCATGTGGCAGATGACATGTGGCAGGCGGCAGGCGGCACACATTGAGAAATTATCCTTAAGCACGCCAATAAAAAATTCACCTGCGAAAGGTCAACTATTTATAATTGCCTTTTCTTCACATTCCTCTTCACATTGATAAGAAATGCTGAAAGTGAAGCTTTGCTGCAGGTGTCATCGACTGCACACATACGCTGTCAGTGCAACAATGGATAAGCATACTCTGGGATAGCTAGTATCCGACTAGCTGATACCCTGAGTACATATTTAGAATCTCATCTTCGTATACTCTTATGAGATCTTAGAGTATAAGACAACTCTAGTCTTCTACTATAATGTAGAGTCTTATACTTGCATACTCTTATACTTTATAAGAGTATCTTATATATATATATACATATATACATGTTCTAAGAGTATCTTTGGTTGGTTTTACTTTCATATTCTCTTATAATACTATATTGTAGACTCTTATATATATATATATCTTTGGTTACACCTTTTTACTAGCATAATCTCTCATATTCGTTTACTCTTATATTTACTCTTATATTTATTATTATTATATACTATATATACCTTTATACCCCATACCCCTAGCCAAAGACTAGGTATATATGAATGTCAATCAATTTTATAGTGTACTCATTTGACAGGCATTCCTCAGCTTCGTTCCCTCTCTCTTTGTGACACACTCTCCCTCTCTCTCACCCCCTCTCTTTTCTATAATAGCTTACAAAATTACCAGCGTACAAGATTTCTGTTTCGGTTTCAATTTCAGTTTGTATTTCAGCTTCAGCTTCATTTTTTACGAGCTCTTCGAAACGAGTCGTTTGTACATATTGTATACAACTGTGGGGCGGGGCGCTTGAATTAATGGTGCCACGCCCATGCGCTCATATATACGCATATGTGTGTGCATGCATACACATGTGTGTGTGTGTGTGTGTGTACATAAAAAACACCGGCAATAAACTGATATTTAAGCTCTGATTTAATGGCGCGATACGTAAACCGCGTCAAGGGGCTGATTGATTTAACTGACGCCCCCTCAGCACCCCCACAATAGAAGAGGACTCCAATGCACTCTCTAGTCTCCCCCTGCTTTCGCCCTCTTTAAAGAGAAGCTCTACGCTCTCTCTGCTCTATGTCCGCTTGATATTCTACACCCTCAGCCCTTTTTCCAACCTTCCAAGCGACCTGTGCACCCCTACCCCATTTCTTCTGTTCCGTACCGCTACGCGACTCTTCCGCCCTCCCACCGATCGCTTTGCTTCCATAACCTAGCCATTTGACCATTGGCCATTTGATTGATGGCGCTTAAAGTTGTTACCTTAAAGCGTTACATACGCCCACGCCACGCCTTCTTTTGCTACCGTCCATAGCAAAATAAAAATGAGGGTAGCCACCGCCAACTACTCTACCCACATTACCTGACCCCGCTTTCAGCTAGACGATTTATATTGCAGCTTTTTGTAATACATTTTTAATTTTACGCCCAGCGAAAAGAGAAATCAATTCAGTTTTTCATACTCTGTACACGCAACATACAACATTGGGTAGATGCAGTTCGTGTGATACTTTGAGTGGAACCTGTGTGGTATGTGGAACAGTTGCAACTAAAACTGCGAAAGTTTCGTCTATTAGCAACAGCTTCGATTGTTACCGACGGAACGATACTCTGTATTTCTTTTCGATCTCTTTGACCTAAATCCCAAGTTGATGCTTGAGCATTACGCAAGGTGCAAACCCAAACAATCCCTTCTGTCGTTATGTTAGGACCGTCCACATGCTAATGCTCTACCATGTGCTACTTATATGCCCGAAAGAGCTCCTGCTCTACCATATACCTACTTCTACTGTACTCTATATCTATTTAAGCCCGATTTTGTTATACAATTTCCTTATATCTCCCCCCGCCATATTATATAATTGTATAGCATCTACCACAACTCCTTCTATATGTGATATATTTGCATAACTCCGCCTGCATTCCATATACTCTTGCATTGAAAGCCTTAACTTAATTATAGCTTCTCTAACTACTGGTTCCTTCCTCTTGTATCATTTGAAATATTTACTATGCCGTACAATATCTTGTATATATACATATATATGTGTTAGATATGATATATCAGTTAATTTATAGCCCATTGTGTGAATGACAAATGGCTGAGAAGCTACGGCAAAGCGCAACAGTTCTACGTGCACAAAGCCAAAGTCGCAACCGTGACCTGAGTCAGTCAACCCAATGACCCCAAAAATAGCCGACAGAGCCAGGGAGCGAGAGAGAGAAAGAGCGTGCGAGTGTGTGAGAGAGAAAGTTCAAAAGCGCAGGCATTTCAGCTAAAATTGTCCAAAACTATTTTAACGAAAGGATTATCCAGCAGCTGAGAGGAGGGAGAGAGAGAGAAAGGGGGGGGGGGAGGCGGTAACAGGAAGGTTCTCTGTGTGTAGACAGACAGGCAGACGACAGCCGTGATAAGGAGTAGAGCGAGAGAGAGAGAGAGGGGAGGGGGGGGGGAGGGTGGGCTAGGGGGGTATTCCATTTCAGTTGATTGACAAGCGACAGGCTGCGAGCAATGTCATTCACTCCGAAAAACAAGCAATGGGTGTGCGAAATGTTGAAATGAATCCGAAGCTGAAACTGAAACCAAAAACCAAGCTTCGAATCTGGCAAGAGCTAACAAGGGCATGGACCGAGCGGCATCGGGAGGTAGCATAAAGGGTAGCGCCAAGGGGGCTGGAACATGGGGGCGCTACCCTGTTCGACTCGGCTCTGCTCTGCTCTGCTCTGTTAGTTGAAATACTTTTTGCCGGCATTTGCATAAAAATAATTTGCATTTCGAACTTCACTTGTGCACGGCCAAAAACGACTGTAAGAGGAGCGATCCAAGGGCTAAAAATACACTGGGAAAAAAGGGGGCTAGAGAAGTTGTAGCAGGAAATGGAACTAAGAAGAAATGAACTAGACAAACTAAAGGATGAATGGTAGAAAATTATTCGAAAAAGATTTGCAAATTGAATTATAGAAAAATATATAGTAAACACTTTTTACCCACACCTCTTTTTTTTAGCAGTGTATTGCCACATTTTGAAGGCGTAACTCCGCATTTGAAGGCATCTAAAAACGAAGCTCAACAATTGAAATTGAATCAGCAACAAAAATCAGCATTCGAGCCGCAAGTAAATGAAATGCGTTAGCCTAACTGGGTTAGGCAGTTGGGGTAGGGAGGCAGATATGGGCAATGGGGGTGGGCTGGGAGAGGGCCGGTTAGTGATGGGGTCTACCAAAAAGATGGGCGTAACCGCGCCTACAAATCACTAGAAATAATTTCGCATTCAACATCAGGCGTCAAAAGCAATTCAAATGTTTAAAAACTCATTTGAATACCGCAGCAAAACGCACAGATCTGCGGCTTTTGTTTTTTATACCCTATTCCCTGTGGGAAAACCTTAGACAACGGTGGGCATATTAGCTTAAGGCCACATTTACAGTGTAATCAGACAAATACAAACATAAATAATTGAAAAAAATACGACTTTGTTTGCGAATTATCGATAAAAATCGATGTTAGAAAAGTATTGTTTTCATCGAATATACACATTTATATATTTGCATTTACCATATTATTATTACCTTATATTTGATACGTTATTCTTAAAGCAAAAGTTTTCATGGTACAAATAAATGTCTTATACCATCGTATTAATCATTTATCTATAATATCTTAAGATCTTTATTTACAATATCATTAAATATCGATTACTAAAATACGTGTCTGGACCATAGAAAATTTAGTCGTCATAGAAAATTTAGTTAAAATCAATCTTAAAGCAGAATACAGGGTATCTACCAGTCATGCTACTTTATGCAAAAAAACACTCGCAGCTCAGCTCAACAACGCATTGTGGTGCTGCCGCTTCGGGTTTCAATCTCTTTTTTTGGTCTATTCTTCGGCAAACGTCCACACAAAAGTCGATTACACAATTTTTTTTTTTTTTTTTGTCTAGGCTGAAACCTCAGTTCTAGAAATGGGGTTCGATGCTGTGGAGCAACCTGAAGAGTAGTGGGCGGCATATTCTAGGTGTAGCTAAGGTAAAGGTAAAGGTAAACGTGTCGACCCTAATGCTTGAGAACTTAAGAAGACGTGGGTGGTTTATTAACTTAGTCTGAGATGATGGCAATTTCATTTTGAAACCTGAACCGATTTGCAGCGATTTGAATCGATTCTCGGAGACATCAAAATAAAAACGTTTAAGAAATGCTTTGAATGGTGTGAGAGACATAGCAGGTGAAAGAGCGAGATTTAGAGAGAGAAAGACAGAGAGAAATAGACAGACAGAAAACAGAGAGAGGGAAATAGTGTTGGGGAGGGAGAAAGAGCGAGAAGGATCAAAGAGAAAGAGGATTCCACTCCAGTATCAATTATAATCCAAACTTGAACTAGTTCACCAGTTCATGAACGACGATTCCCATTGAGCCGTTGATGAACAATGTACATTGTATGTGCATTCTTCTTATTCATAGCGAACAATGGATCACAGATCAGTTGAGTGGTACAGTTTGAGTAGTTCAGTGTAATGAACTGTTCAAATGAACTTGTGCTGCGAGCAGCTCACGTTCATGCTCTGAAAATGTGCGCTTGGTGTAAAGGGTAATACCCCAAGTGGCAATTGCAGCGGCTGATGAGGAATTTTCCTTTTTGATACTGCATACGCAACAATAAAGCACGAAATCCATTAGATATCAAAAGCTATTAATGTCGGCTGGCTGGCCGCTGGGCCAGTCGGTCGGTCGATTGGTTGGCCAGGACATGGTACAGGACATACACGTAGTCAACACTGATAGCGTCATTTTGCAAAAATGGGAACGAGCAGGAGCTGAAAGAGCGAGCGAGATGGAAGAGGGCGAGGAGCAGGCGCAGGAGTTGAGGATGGCATAAGTAGTCCACTGAAATATCTGGACAGCTAAACGTGTGGACATTAGGGACACACAAAGTGTCTCTCTCTATGTGTGTGCGATTGGGTTACGAACTGAAATTTTGTGTAATAATCACACACACACACGCACACATACACACACAGTCACAAAAATGTGTGTCAGCCGTTCCCAGCCATAGATGGAGCCATAAACAGATGCGTGATTTCCATTAAAATATAATGGAAATTCAATGTATCGAGATTAAGTCACATATACACACACACACACACACACACACACTCACACCTACACACACTCGCACCCACACCCACACACATACTCGCTTTGGGGCTACGTGGAATCATAAACAAAAGGCAATGCCGCAATTTGTGTGTCCGACGTTCAAGTAGTGCACCACGTAGCACGGCCAAAAAAAAAAAAAAAAAAGAACAGCAACAACAACAACAACAAAAATGAAAGGGCTGACCGACTGGACCACCAAGAAGCAATTGAGCGTGCGTGTGTGGGTGTGTGTGCCAAGCATGTCCTGGCCATAGAAGCATTTGTCTATGCTCATGGCCTAAGCGAGCTTGGAGTAGTGTTCCTTAAATTTTAGCAAATTTTCAATTAGGCTTCAATCATCAACTGTTTGATTGATGGAGTGACAGAGAGGAAATTAAATGCTTAGGCACTCAAAATGTGACTGAATGTGACTGAATGATTGACGCTCTGCTTGAGCAATGACTGAAGGCTTGATTGAACTGGGCCAATTGATTGATGAGTAGATGGAACTCGTCGATTAATTAACTTAGTTATTAACATATGATTGATGGAGCAACTGACAGAGCTCTGATTGACTAAAAGATTAACTGCATGATGCACTGACTGCAAGCAGATGATCATAAATCTGAAATGGACGGACAGATGGATGAAATCAATGTCGAAAACATAGAAAGAGATTCAAACGAAGCTCGAACTGAAGTACCGTAAGCCAGCCCAGAGTATCTACGCATCGGGTACTCCCGACTCGAACACACTTACTAAAGCACTTACTTACCTCGCAACGCTTAGCTATATTTAGGATCGTAAACAACAACATTAACGAGAATAAACTGGGAATGGGCGAAAGGCGAACGCCGAAAGGAGAAAAGCGGAAGGAAGACAAACAGCGAAAATTGTTAATTGGGTCAAACATTAAAATGTGTGAATTTATTTAGAAGAGCGAGAAGAACATAGTATAATACGCGTTAACAACCAAATAGAACAACAACCGGAAAAAACGAGGGCGAAGGCGAAGGCGAAGGTGGGAGAGACGTAAAATAGCGAAGCTGGCGAAATAAACCCACAAAGAGACAAATCCCACTCATCGGCCCTTTCACATAATTATGAACAGAAATTAAATGTCAAGCACTCAAACAAAGTAAAAGAAATTAAAAAACAAGAAACTGGGAAGGGAAGCTAAAAAGTAATGCAAGAACTGAAATGCCCTTTCCGACCGATTCGCGCATTAACGGACCTTAGGCAAAAGTTCTGATTAAATCTCATTGAATTAATACTAAGCTACCAGTTCATTTGAACCAGTTCGATTACAGCCTGAGAAGCTCCCACTCGACTGGGAATCGGTTAGATTCAATTGACTTCTTCACATTAAGCGAGAGTAGAGCTATATATCTATAATATATTATCTATATGATAATGATTATATTCAATCCTTAACTTACCTATCTGAAGTGAAATATCAACTGTATTTAACTGTGAAGTGATTCTGATATAGGAAAGCTGCTAATTAAATATCCAAGTGTTAGTTGCCTCTCAACAACACAACATGAAAGCAGAACCGATCCCATGGGACAGCCAAGGTTCCTTGAGCGCCACTGCGCTGCCAAATAGAGAAGTCATAGAGTTGAGTCGCGTTTCTGGAATTCCGACATCGAATTTTGGGGTTTCGGGTCACAGATTTGATTTGTGGCCGGCGGGCGAGATAAAACAGAAACATAAGCGGAAGAAAGCCATGAAGAAAGGCAAGTGGGAGAACTAGAAGAAAGCAAAAAGGAAGACGAAAAGACAAAAGAGAAGAGAAGAGGATGAAGCAGATGCAACAACAGCATGAAGAAAGGGAGAGAAGAAATAAAAGTAGAAACATATTCAGAAACCAAAGAAGAAGAAGAAGAAGAAACAAGTCGAAGTCGCAGATAAAGTCTAAGACAATGCAGAAGGAAACGAAGCAGACGCAACGTAGCAAGCAGAAGTAGAAGCAGAAGGGGAGGCAACAGAAGATGAAGACGAAGCCGAAGTGGAAGCAGCAGCCGTTGCCATCGCATTTGCCCGTAATATTTTTCATGGTCTGCCTTTGCTTGAGCTTTGCCTTTTTTCTTTTCGGCAATGCTGGGTGGGTAAGTGGGGGGTGGGATTCGCTAACTGTTTACATAATGCGGAGCCGAGCATAAAACCCGTTAAGTAATTATTTGGGCTCCTTTTATCGCTGCGGAGCGTGGGCAAAAGTTTATGAAGTAGAGGACAAAGTCGTCGCAACATTTTACGCGCTCGGTAAATTAATTGATTATGTTAGAGAGAACAACACCTTTTTTATCTCCCTTTCTTTCTTCTTTCTTCTACTGCTGCTGCTGCTGCTGCTGCTGCTGTTGGGCCGAGAGTCTGGAATATTTTGCCGTCTCATATTTTATTTTCGCGCCTTGCTTTGTGGCTTTATCACAGTTAATTGACCCGCTCGCCCCACACCTACCGCCCACACGCCCCACCCAACCTTCCAGCTGGCATCACAGTTGAGTTGTCTTTGTGGCCTGTGCAAAATGAATTTTACAACAACGAAAAATTTTTTGTGCTTGCAGCTCTTAAATCAGCGCTGATTTATAGCGACTTCTTTTTGGTCGAGCCCTTGATTTATCGCACTTTCCATCCGAGCTGCGTAACCCCAAGCAAGAGATTGCAATTGAATATAATCGCTAAACACGAAATTCCCAACATACTAAGTGGACTCACATCAATTATATTGACTCGCAAAACAAAAGATAATTAATCAATGGATTAATCGCTGAATCGCCGAGCTGTTGGCCAACAAAGCCTTTAGCCTTTTCTGACTCAATTGTGGCTAGAGCCGCGCAAACTGTCTCAATAGAGTTCCGAACGCTGAGATTTAGACTTCAGCTCTGCTGTTTGATAAGCTGTGCATAAAGTGGAGATCGGATAATCTCATCTAGGCTCTTAAGCCGCAGCAGACTTTAAGCTGTCAGGCACTTGAACTTTGAAGTCACAGCTCATTTTAAGCCTTCGAGAGTTCAATCAAGCTGCCTTCTCTCTCTTCTCTGTTCTTCAAACTTTCTTAAGCTTTCGAAACAGTAAATCGTTTTCCAAAAGAAGTTTAACGAGCTTTGAGCTTTAAGCTGCTTAGACTAGAAGCTTACAGATTATGTAAATTGTAATTACAAGCATTATTTTCTGACTTTTATGATGCACTCAGAGCTCATAGGGCCTTCAGATAGATAGCGGTTTTATAGGGAATTTCTTTCCATAGAAACTTATTTGTTAAAACTCTTTCTGAACCATAGATTTCCTCATCACAAGCTTTTAGCTTCAGTACTCTGAGCTTAATAGAGTTTTCAGATAAATTGGAGCTTTATAGAAGATTTCCTTGACTATAGATTTCATAGAATTTTCGACTTTCATAGAATTTCAACTTTTAGTCTAACATTCGAGTCTCCACATTTAAATCGTAAATCAAAGAATAAGGTATTTATATTTCAGACTATACTAACTAGAAAATCATCCAAGTTGTGAAAATATTGATTTGCATGCTTATAAAATCATATTTTAAATATATACTCACATCAAATATAAAATTCGCTACAGCCAGCGCTGTGGTGGAACTTTGATAACTTTTAAAAGGGAGTGAATGGAAATTGATGGCCCGAACTGAGTTGAGGGAGAGTTAACGTCTGGACGTGGCAGCCTTTGATGCACGATCGGCAATTGGCACGAGGCTTTAGTTAAATGCTTTACAAATTATTTCAAGTTTCAACAGAAAATTCAATAGACGCAAAAAGTTGCCAAGTTACCACAGTTACGTCCACAGCCAGCCAGCCGCCCATCTAGTCTGGCCTAGAGACGGGCCAAGCGAACGAGCCGTCAAGCGGGAGCAGAAAAAAAAAATAAAACGAAAACAGAGCAGAGTTCTTTGGCTTTTGCTTTTAGAGTCTTTTTGCCCAGACTGGGCCTGGGCTGGGCCACATTGCGTATACGCAACGTGAGACAAAACAAGGACAAAAATCTAAAAGGCAAGCGGCCGGCAGGCAGCTACGTTTATTGCTCTCGAGGCCTTAAATTAAAAAGCAATTAGCAACATCTGTTGGCCATGTTAACCATTTGTTGGCCACGCCAATGGCTTCAGCTTCATCATCATCACATTTGCTCTAGCCAAAGAGTGATAGAGTGAGAGAGCGAGAGAGCGAGAGAGAGGGAGAGTGAGAATGGGTGAGCGCGAGTGAGTGAGCTAGCGTAATTCGTCTCTAATTCCTAATTCGAAATTTGTAATTCGAGTAAAACGCTTTTTGTCATTGTTTTTGTTGCTGTTGGCTGATTTTGGCCATGTTTTGTGGTCCTGCAATATGTCAGCTCTCTCTCAGCCTCAGCCTACGTCCAATCGCCTGCCCATCATCCATCCCACTGTGGCTCAAGTGTCGTTAATTGAGCACAAATCAGGGCCACAGCAGCTGCCAGCAAGTGCATTGCATGTGAAAAGAGCGACCTGCGAATGGAACTAGGAGCTGGAACTGAGATCTGGAACTGAAATGCTCTATACCTGATGGTAGAACCTAGTGAACTGGAACTAAGAGCTTTGCTCTGAGAATTGACAACTGAAACTGCAGACTGAGCACTGAGAACTAAGAATAAGAATAAGTCACAGTTTCTGTTCTAGTTCCACTTTTCAGTTCCAGTTGCAAATAATTGGTGTTCTCAGTTATCTCTGTGCTGAGGTGAGCATAGTTAGGAACTGCAACTGGAACTAAGAACTACTGGAAACCTTTACCATGCAAGCTCTAATTGAATCAAACTAAAAACTCAACTCAATGGAACTGAAACAGACTTTTGGAATCGGATCTGGAAGCTCAAACGAGTGAATTGCTCAACTTGAAATAAAACTGGAACTGAGCTGAACTGAAACTGAAACCGACAGTTCTTACACTTACCCTAAACAACAACAACAATTGCATGGTGAAGCTCTGAAACAGATGAAATTTATGCTATAATAATAAATTACTCAACAGATCTTAATGAATTGAAATTTCGACTTGATTACAGTAAGATTTTTATTGTATTCTATGAAGACTTCTCCACGGCTCTCTATGGAATAGACTTGTAACTTGAAATACTTTCAGCTTGTAGATAAATATCTTTTAGACTTATGTCAAGCATGTCGAGCTTCTTCTGTGCTTCTTAATTATATCGAAATAAAAACACACTTTCTCTCTTTATTTTTATTGCATTTTTATACAATTTTAAAAACTTTGCAAAAATGTGTGCTTGAAGGGAAAATATTACGCATACGCCGCATGGGCCGTTGCTAGCGTTTGCTGCTTTCGCCACTTGTCGCATATCTCAAATGCCAGCAATTTATGATCGTTAAGTGGCAGCAGCGCATGAAATGACAACAACAACAGCAGCAGCAGCAACAACAACAACAACAGCCAAAGGAAATATAGAAAGTAGAAGAAGAAGAAGAATAATATGCAAAGCACTGGCCGAAAAGGCCATTTCTGCGCAAAGGGAAGCGAATGCATTCGGGTGTGGGCGTGCTCTACGGGCTGTTAAGGGTGGCTCTTTAGGGTGGCAACAAATTGATGCCGCGTGTCAGTTAATTTTGTTCTCTTTCTTTTTCTGTTTCTTTCATTTTTGCACTTTAATGTTTTGATATAAGGCGCTTGTTAGATGCCACTTGATATACGGTGTGTAGGTGTGTGTGGGTGTGGGTGTGGGTGTGGGTGTGGGTGCGGTCTCTTACTGCCACCCATCCCCTCTACCCTCTCCCCACTCCCTCTCACTCAGTTGTGTATGCGCGCTCTAATGTAATTAACAGCTTGACGCGGCTCTTCAGGCAATTTTTGCATATATTTTTCAAGCTAAAATCTTCACGCACACACACTTCACACACACACACACACACACACCACACACATTCACACATATTCATGCAGCCGCCAACAAATGGCCGCTGGCATCAAAAAGTGCTACTCGCTGACGCTCGCTTAATCCATTTAATTATAACCAACTAAAGCTGTAAAAGGGGAATGGAGGGGCGCTGTTTGAGAGGGGGGTGCACGAAGGAGCTGGAGTGGCTGGCTCCCCATCTCCCCAGCTAGCTTATGCGCCAGCACGGCACTTCAAATTTACACAAGTTTCTTTATAGCATACGTGGGCGCATTATCCGCTGCTATTATTAGCTCTAAATAAAGAGATTAAAAGAGTGTTTTATTTCATGATTTCTACGCGGAGTATCTTTCGAAAGTCTTTAGGAATTAGTTTGCTCATACGCATTTTACGTGAGCCGCGAGTGAGATATAATAATATAATCATTCTACACTCTTTAAAGACTCTTCAGCTTCGCTTGAAAGCATCAACATTGGAAGAATTGAGACTGAAGAAGAGAGCCTAGATATACGAATTCTGCTCTCTGAGTCTTCTAATTTTCTTATACCATTCTTCTACAGCACTATATCTTTCTACTCATCTTATATTTTATTTTTACTCTTCTTCTCTGCTCGTCTTCTAATCGTCTTCTTCTACTAGTTTTTTCAAGTCTAATCTTCTTTTATTCCTCTACACTTCTCCTACTCTACTTTCACTCTTATACTACCGCTCTTCTACTCTACTTTTACTCTTCTACGACACCTCTCCTGCTCTTCTTCTACTTTACTACTAGCTTTTCTACTCTGCAGTCTTATACTCCTCTTCTACTTATTTTAAGCTCTTCTTATATTCCCCGTATACTCTTCTTATATTCTCCTAGTGCTCTTCTTATACATATGCTCTATGTGATCGATCTGTCATCTTTAACTACTCTGTAATTTTCACTTCATCGAATGGTTAGATAATTGAGCTCTTAGAGTTGACCAAATAAAGCCAACCAGCTATAGATATATATATATATATATATTTATATATATACATTTCACTTGCTATATACGTATATGAATGTATACATAGATTGCGCATACGCCGCGCGGTACAGCAGCACTCTGAAGCACTTTGAATTTTGAGGGTTTTTTGTGGGTAAAAGTTGAAGCTCAATCGAGCGAAATATTGAAAATTACGAAAAAGGCGGGCAGCATGTGCATAAAATTAAATGCCACCACAAGCGGATTTACACACACACCAATACACACACACACACACATATACACTCACTCACTCACACACACACACACACTTTTAACATCCACTTTTAGAGCAAATTGAGCGCGATCCACCGCAATGCGAAGTTTGTCTCCATTTTTCGCACTTTTTTTTTTCGCAACACACTCAAATTTCACACACACACACACATGCACACATTCTAAACGAGCGTGTGTGTGTTAATATTGACTTGGTACTTTAGCGGAAATTGGGTTAAATGGAGCAAAGCGGAGATTGTCTCCTTGGCTACCAAATTGCATTTGAATTAAATCAGCAGGCAATTCTGCAGTCCACATATGTTCCCACAACAAAAGGGGAGCACACAGCCACAGCCACACCCACACAATGCCCCTGAGGCATACCCCCGCCCTAGCCCCTTTTTTGCCAGTGCCTCGCATCGGCCTCGATGGGCCACCAATTATAAGCATTAGCGGTTAATAAGTCAGCATGTCCTCAATTGGAGCAGCAGCAGTTGCTGATTGAACAGCAGCATTGGAGAGGGGGCGAGGGCGGCCCACAGGGGCTGGCCCGGACTGTGGCCTGTGGGACTTGGGCTGTAACCAAGGCGATTGAAAATAAAAAACGCACCAGTTCAATTAAAATGAACACAAAAGCGAACGGAATGAGAGCAAAAAACACAGAGATGCTTGAGTAAGTCGGGTATGCGCGACTGCCAGATACCCTGTAAAGTTGTCAAGCGTGAGTTATACTGGCTCAGAGTGCTCTACCCGCATAGAGATATAGCTGAATGAGTGAATGAGTTACATATGACAGACTAGGAAATACCCTGTGAACAGAGGATATCAGCTTGTATTTATCATGGACTCGTTTGTCATTTGCGATTATCCCATGGATATGGTAATAAAGCAGCCGCTATGATGCACTAGCAAATACCCTGTAGGCAGGTGAGTCTCGAGATATACGCTACTCTTGTTGTATTACAAGGACTACTAGATATCCTGTAAGCAAAGAAGCGTAAGGGAATGCTAATTGGATAATAACCCAAAATAAAAAAACTTAGATATATTTGAAAATGCTATAACTAGATTTGCCCCACCTTAGTCTCCACTCAGATGTGCCCCAGCTAACCTGGCTAGAGCTACTGGAGGAAGTTCCTATACCGCCCTTTCATGCGGCCAAGTGTATCATAATCATAATCTGCATCTACATCTTCATTTCCCTCTCCCTCTCCCTCTCCCGAAACCTGGCAAGCCTTGTCAATGATCTGTGGGCAATGCATTCGTTTCGCATTTAATTGGCATTTCTGTTAGACACCTCCTATTAATTGGCATATATATTTTTTTCTCTCTTGGTTAGTGTTGGGTTTAATGCGGCTGGCTGAAGCTCATTTCCATTTTTCACCTGCAATGGGCGCCACAGCGCCCTTTGGCCCTGGCTGTAGCCCTGGCTGTGGCTCTGGTTGGGGCTCTGGCTTTAGCCATTTAATAAACCCAACACTTTACAGCTCTTGCGGCAACTTTGCTCTTTTTGTTGTTGTTGTTGTTGCTTTTTTGGCTCGGCGGCAACTTTTTGGCAACTTAACAACAATTTTTGGTTATGCAAACTTGCAACTTTTTGAACCAGGGCAAACTCGCTGCCACAGCACCGACTCCCGCCGCCCCGTCTGCCACCTGCATGCCTCTGGTTGCCATCTTCCTTCTACCCCACACTGGCTTCGCCTGCTGCGTTCTACTCGCTTCCCAACGTGGCTCCTGCCGACTCCTCCTTTCCGTGTCTGCCTGCGACTGTCTCCCACTTCTTCAGCCCTCTCAGACACGCCTCTCACATCTCCTACATTCTTCTGCCTCCTGCTACTCCTATGTGCTACTGGTTGCTCCTTTTGGCTACTGCTGACAACCGCTACGCCTTCGTAATGGAAATTTTCCTACCCTTACCTCTTACCTTTTACCTCTTACCTCTTACCTCTTACCTCTTACCTCTTACCTCTTACCTCTTACCTCTTACCTCTTACCTCTTACCTCTTACCTCTTACCTCTTACCTCTTACGCCTTACTCCTTTTAACCTTTATCTCTTAGATCTCATCTCCAATATCTTCTCTTATCTTCTCTTATCTGTTAATTTTCACTATTTATCTCTTACCCACATCCTGTCTCTCACCACTTACCTCTCACTTCTTACATCTTACCTCTTACCCCCTACTCCTTTTAACCTTTATCTCTTAGATCTCATCTCCTATATCTTCCCTCTTATCTGTTAATTTTCACTTTGTATCTCTTACCCACATTCTGTCTCGTCGCGTCACCTCCTACCGTCTCCAGCCTCGTCCTCTTACTTTGTACCCCTTCCTGCCTTTTCTTTCTATTTCAGCTTCGCATCTTTTGAACATTTCGCTCTCACAATTTCGCAAACACAAAACTTTTGGCGCTTTACGCGGTTATTGCTGAGCAACCTCGAAAGCTCGTTGCATGTGACGCAGTAATTTATGTTTAACCTGCAACACCTTCTTGGCCAGAACTCCATCTTGAGCTGCTTGCCTCCCAGCTGCCTTTGTTTGAGTCGTATTTATGCCCATTATTTGCGTGGCTGTCGAAAAAGTTTACAACCCGGTCACTTGGGCAATGCCAAGGTTCATGCCAGAGTTCAACTCTTCAACATCTTCTCTACCTTTGAAGGGTATCCAAGCCTTTTGTGCCCCAAAGCTGGCATAACTCCTGGCCCAAAAGAGATTATAAATTCAATTTCCCAGAGCAAGGGCTTAATGCAGCTAACAGACTGCTTGGCGTATGAGCGGATGCTCACAACAGCGATGCAAGTCAATCATTTACAGTCAATCGGACGTACGATTGACGTTCAATCAGAGTCAGTCATACAAATAGTCAGTCTGCTCATGTCGTCTGTCCTTAGAACAGCGAGACTATAAAATATCCTTCTAACAATCAGTAGATGAGTCTGTCAATCAATCAATCAAATTAGTCAATACACATGTAAAGCAAACAATATATAAGTAAGCAATCAGTTCTCAATCAATCCCATCAACTAGGCAATTAAGATAATAATCATCGTAAGAACTCAATCAATTAGACGATCTATGACTCAGTCAATCAGGCAAGCAATAAACGAGGAAATCAACCCGTCAATTGCGAGCGAATTACTGAATCAATGAATCATCCTCTCACTCATTTATTAAGCCAATCAAACATTAACTTATAATTACTGGAGTCATTAAACAGCCAAAGTCATTGCAGTAATTACAAGTAAATAAACATGAAGCAAGAGCCAAACATCAACTACTTTGATATTCTATTTAATAGATACACACACACACAGATACACACATACATACAGGCATCCACTGTTCGGATTGGCTCTGCTCTTTTTTGTGAATTGAAAATTAAACTGTCTAATAAATAATTTAGGTTATGAAAAGTCGTTCCCAACTATGACGTCCATTCAACAACGTCCAAGTCCAGTTACCTGTGGGTGCTGTGTTGTGTGTGTGTGTGTGTGTGTGTGTGTGCGAGAGTTTGTCTGGCCTGCGGTTGTCTGTTGTCTAAATTAAATTATAGCTGACACCAAGCGGATTTTCACCCACCCATATAAAGAGAGCAGCACTACGCCACGAACCACGGGCGCTGCATTAGAGATGCCTGCGTGAAGTGCCCAAAAGGAAGAACCTAACAAAAACGCAAAACGCAATTTAGAGTGCAGCAGTAGGGTATAACCACTGCATTTAATGCTCGTCCGACAGTGGTTTAACTGGGGATGATCAAATGTTCAACCATCACTGGATCATTGATCCAACCATAAATTTTGTTTGATTGATCCCGATTGTAAAGCTGAACTGAAAGATCTCGTTGTTTTCGTAGTCAGTCAGCCCATCCCTAACGGGTTACAGCACGGACTCACGCACTCATCCCTAATTGCAGTTGGTGCTAGCCATTATTTACGGCTTACATTTGTCTGTCGGTCTAAATACCCTTGCAGAAGATAGTTAAACCCATTGCAAAAGGGGTTTAACAGACAGAAGTAGATGGGGTGAATACCATAATTCTTGATCAGGATCCACAGACGTGTCAATGAATCCAGCTCTGCCCAATTATGTATATGCTAAGATTATAAGAGTATTCGTGTATAAGAATGCAAGAGTACAAAAGTATCCGATTATCAGAGTAGAAGAGTGTAGGAGCATACGAGTATAGAACTATGCGAATATGAGTATAGGAGTATACGAATATACGGGTATAAGAGTATACGAATATAAGAGTATACGAGTATAAGAGTATACGAGTATAGGAGTATACGAGTATAAGAGTATAGAAGTATACGAGTATAAGAGAATAGGAGTATACGAGTATAAGAGTATAGGAGTATACGAGTATAAGAGTATAGGAGTATACGAGTATAAGAGTATAGGAGTATACGAATATAAGAGTATAGGAGAATACGAGTATAAGAGTATAGGAGTATACGAGTATAAGAGTATAGGAGTATACGAGTATAAGAGTATAGGAGTATACGAGTATAAGAGTATAGGAGTATACGAGTATAAGAGTATAGGAGTATACGAGTATAAGAGTATACGAGCATACGAGTATAGGAGTATACGAGTATACGAGTATAGGAGTATACGAGTATAAGAGTATAGGAGTATAAAAGTATATGCGTAAGGAGTATAAGAGTATAAGAGTATATGAGTATATGAGTATACGAGTATAAGAGTATAAGAAAATAAGAGTATACGAATAAGAAGAGTATAAGAAGAAGAAGAAGAAGAACATCGCATGAATTTCAATTCCTCGATAGCTCTTCTAATACCTTGAAATCGATTTAAATCGATTTTATATCACACGTTGACTGTCTGCAGCAGCTGTGTCTAAGGTATCTTCTAGTCGGGAGCACCCGGAAAGGGCACTCATACTTATTTGATATGTTTTACTGTCTAGGGTATTCGAGCGACGGCATGCCAAAGCTCTATCTTTCATTTTACTTTCCTCCTAT
This sequence comes from Drosophila mojavensis, assembly GCF_018153725.1. Lineage (NCBI taxonomy): Eukaryota > Metazoa > Arthropoda > Insecta > Diptera > Drosophilidae > Drosophila > Drosophila mojavensis. The sequence goes on along the minus strand of NW_025318667.1, from coordinate 1,068,369 downwards.
TTTCGGTTAAGCATAAAATTGTTGTGCAAAATTTATAAGTAAATTGCTTTTAATCTCCCGCGAAGTGTTAGCAAAATACTTTCGCAGGCTTGTTTGGGGTTTTTAGTTGCTCGCATGCCAGTGGCTGCGAGTGCGCGGTCTCCATGCACACCTTAGCCAGGTGAGTGGGCGTTTAAAAAGTGGGCGAACCTGTGCAGTTTTGTCGGGCTTTTTTGAAGCTTGTTTGTGTTGGATGACGTTGAAATGTTTTATGTGAGCTCAATTTTCAGCTTCAGTTACACAAAGCTAAACATTTAAGTGAAGCAAAAAATGCTCTGACTAAGAATATTCATTACCATCCCCGCAGGTAACATCATCCATATCATTAATTGCCAAAAGTTTACCAACAAACCTAGCTTTAATATTAGTCCATAAATGATTATGAAGAAAACTTATCGTATTGATCCTACGACTACACTTAAGCTAAAATTATATACTCAATTCAATTCTGTCACATATTAAATAGTATCTAAATTATTCTATATCTTTAATCTTAATAATCCTTATAAGGCCTTATAAACTTTTAGATATGATTATATACAAACGGTTATGACTTCTCTATATAACAATATGAGGCACACTACTTACAAGCTTTATGCAGCATTGAGGGTAGCTCTGTTCCAGAGATCCATATCTAGGAATTACATTTTGCATATTAATAATTTTCTAACAAAAAACTTGACAAAATGATTTCGACTCAGGATTATAGAAGCTACGAAAGTTATATTATACACAGGGAGGATTTAGGCTTAAAATAACTTTTATCTGAAGGACAAACACGTTTCGCTATAGTTATAGATTATATACATACATCTATTATATGTACAAAGATACTACTTTTTGCGCTTCTTAGCCGCACTGGGCTCCAGCTTAGGCTGAAATTGTGGCAGATCCGCACAGAAGAGAACCTAAAATCGAGATATTATATATCATTATCATATTTATATATATATTGGCTATGCTCGTTCACTATGAAAAATAGAGTATACTTGCTCAGAGCTGGTTTTGGAGCTCTTTATATGTACATCTCAGCTGTTATTGGATTGTGAACGAGCATATAACAAGTCGGCTATGACCGACTGCAACTTGGTTATCCATATCTTTGTGGATATACCTACCGCTTGCGCCCAACCTGCGTACTGTCCATGCAGCTGCTGAAAGTGTTGAGCAATCTCTTCATAGATCTTGCTAGTGACGCTCTTCTGGCTGGCCAAATGGGGCAGATAGTGCCGCTGGGCCAGCTTAAAGATGTGGGTATCAACGGGCACCGATTGCAGATGATTCAGCGACATGAGGCATATGCAATCGGCTACCTTGTAGCCAATGCCGGGCAGCTGTACCAAAGCTTCTCGTGCCTCCGCATAGGGCATACGCCGCAATTGCTCAAACCAATCCAATCCACCAAGCTTTTCGATCTCCGTCAGCGAACGGGCTATAAACTTAGCTCGATAGCCAAATTTAGCCGCACGCAACTCAGCGTCCAGCTGGCTGCAGGTGCGTCCGCCTTGCAGGTCTTTCAGCGTGGGAAAGCTGAACTCATCCTGGCCATTAAAGTGTCCAATTTTATTGCCATAAGTTGAACAAAGCCACTGAACCATCGATGAAATACTAAAAAAACAACTCAATATTAGATGTATGAGAAATATTCACAACAAAAACTATAACTCAGTATAAATAGACAGGCTTACCGCTTTATATTATTATTTTGGCTGCACATAAAGCAGATAATGTTCTCCAGCGGCTCTTGGGCCAATATTCGCACTGGTTGGCCAACAAATTTCTTAAAATTCTCATCTGCCTGCATCCAATTTTTTTGCTGCAACTCCAAATCGAAATCAGCGCGCAAATAATCGCTCAGCAAGGCAGTGAAATTAATTTTTGCTGCAGTATTGTCTGCGACGTGAGCGTCATAGGCAATATGGTCCTTTTCGGGCGTCAGCTCCCAATAGGTATTCAAAGCAACGCCGCAATATTTGACTTCCGGCTCTGAACATAATTTGCGCCAGCTAAAATACAATTTTTATAAATTATTACATATTCAACTGGTTTTCATACGCACCGAAAGCTTTGACCGCCTAGTAGAGTGCGCTCCAGATCACAGACTTTAGCTTTTAAACATATTTTGCCACTACTTTTAATAGCTTTTGTCATTTTCGCATTTAAATTACAAATTGAAATGCAAAAATTGCAAGAACAGCTGTTTTAAATGCCGCTAAAAATCGATAACGTGCTTCGGCATTTGTGGTAAGCGAGAGTGCACATATCGATATTCAAAACTTTGGACCCAAACAGCTGATGCCGCCAACCACCGTCTAGTGACATTGAAATGCGAAAAGTATTGCACGCAATTTTGTTCGTGGTGGATGTGTGTGCATATATCGATATTTGATTTGAAACATAACATCTTTCCGTCCTATAATGTTCACTTCTCCTTATCTGTCAAGCATACTTCAGTCGTAGCAAACATATCAGACATATTATATATTTACATATATATTATTCTGACATGCTCATATTAAACAAAAAGTGTTTTCCATTTAAATAGTCTTCTCCTTCTTGCTCACGGATTGTCTGCTGCCCGCTAGCGAGTTGGGTGTTGGGTGCACGCTTCCATCTCTAGTTTCAATGCTTACACGGGCTACATGGAAATTGAAGTTATTTAGTATTTACAAATCTAAAGAAACAGAAAGTAAGTAGAGTGGCAGCAGCAGCAGAAGCAGTAACAGTGATAGCAGGGAACTTGGCGAGACATTAAACATTTACTAAGAGGAAAACACACACACACGTACACACAATATTATGTCAGGCAGCATCAACAATTACACAAACCAAATGTGAGTAAGAATTCCGCAAATGCGAATCTCTCGAAGCCAAAACACTAACAATATTGATAATCAGGTATGCGGCAGCAAATCGTGCTTACGGCGAACAGATCCATCCACAAGCAGAGTCATACCAGCAGATGATGGACAGGATGCCGCAGCTCATAGGCGATCCCGGCATCCAGCTGGTTAACAGGTAACCCACCCGCGCCTTGGACTTTATAAATTTAATAAGCACACATCTATATCAATATCATTATAGTTTGGAGGATCGCGATAAGGCCATTGTCGACAACATAAATGCGGATCAGCATGCCGTATCGCATATAAAATACTTGAATTCTGATCGAGATCTTTCGATAGAGAAACAGTCCAAGGCGCTGGACAAATACTTAGATAGCCAGGACGAGGGTGAGCTACAACGCTTGCATGCATGTCATGTATATATGATATATAATTCTGATTCCTGCTTTCTTTAGAGGCGTCGCTGCGTAAATATTTAGTCTTTGGCGTCCAATGGGTCTCATTGGTTACTGAGAATCTATTGAGCCATCCATTTATTGTTCTGCGCCGCCAGTGTCAAGTTTATAATGCATCGAAGCGCTATCACTTGCATCCGTTTCAACTGATGCCGAGCATTATGCATCTGCACCGGCGCCAAGGTGTCACCACCCTGTGGAAGGGCCTGGGCAGTTGTTTGCTTGTGCGCGGCATGACTCTGGCCATAGACGATGTAATTAGCAAGTTCACCAGCTGGCCAAAGGATGTGGATAGCCGGACGACACTCAAGCGTTTCGGACAGCACCTACTGCTGAAGAGGCAAGTGTCCTTGGAGCAGCGCATCATGGACTAAACTCATCCTAATTCTGATTCTGTCTGCAGCATTAGCATCGGCCTGGTTGTGCCCTTCTATGCCGCCTCCTTGGTGGAGACTGTTCAAAGTGATATCGCCAGCGAGAAGCCTGGCCTGCTCGATGTTTTTCGCGAGGGCAGCCTGCGCCTCTTCTACTGGAGCTCGCCGCAAAAGGGACGCATGCTGCCCGCCTGGGCCTTGATTGGACCCAGCGTTACAATGGGCATTACCAAATATCTATTTGGCCTGGTTATACGCGGCGTTTCGTCGCGTATCATGCGGCGACGCCTGACGATGAAGCAGGAGCAGCGCGGTGCCAAGCATCGCGACGATACGCTGGAGCATCAAAACGCCGAGATCTATGCCAACTTGATATCGATGCTCACCACCGAGATGCTGTTCTTTCCCTTCGAAACGATCCTGCACCGCCTGCAGCTGCAGGGCACACGCACCATCATCGATAATCTGGATAATGGCTATGCTGTGGTTCCCATTCTGACGAACTACCAAGGCGCCATCGATTGCTACCGCACCACGATTCTAACCGAGGGTGTGGCTGGCCTCTACAAGGGCTTCGGTGCTGTCGTTCTCCAGTTCGCTGCGCACGTGGCCGTCATCAAGCTGACCAAGTGGGTCGTCTGCAAGATCACGGAATGCATATCGAACCGCCCGCCCGCTCGCATTGTACAGTATTACAATTTGGATCGGGCGTCCGCAGTGCTGGTCGGCGGTAACAATTCAAATAATTCAACAACCATATCGCCAAGCATCTCAAGCACCGAACTGGATGTTCATAGCGTAGGGCAGAACTCGCTCGATTGATTAGCTTTAGCTTTTGGTTACGTGTTCTACAGACACACACACACCCATATATATACGTATATATATATATATATATATGTATTTTCAAAATTTCGTGTGGAAGCTCTCTCGGCTCTCTCTTTATATCTTTATCTAAGTCTGTAAGGTGTTTTCCATAAGAGAGTTAGATATATCTTCATATATTTTTTTTCTTTTAATTCTATTTCGTTTTGCTGTGATAACTTCCACGAGTCTTGTTTCCTTTATGTGTATATATACATATATATATATATATATATAGATATGCATCATATATATGTGTATTTGTAAATGAAAGGAAATTATATTAGAAAATCCATATTATATTTTATTTTTTTCATGTTTCAATCAAACAGCTTAAAGTTTTAGCCAAGCATGTTATTTATTGAGAACTGATCAATTGTTTCACGTAAGCTAGTCTGAAATTGTGTAATTAGATCATTAAAAAAAATATTTAAACGGAAAAAAAAATTATAACTAAAATTTAAATAAATTTAACAAATCTTTGAAGTGTTCAGACACAATAAAAATAAAATAAAAATGTGTTGAGTTTATAATTAGGTAAAATTATATGTATAAAAATATTAAAAACTAAAATATAAAATAAATGAATTAACAAATTAATAAATAAAACAATTGAGATATATAAATACAAAAATAAGTTATTTGTAAAATATATTATTCTAAACAATTTAAATGAAATGCAGTAGAATCCGGTTAAACCGACGTTATATCCGGAATACGCTACAACCTTCCAAGTTTGTATTGGGACCAGAACTATCGGATTAATAATAATCAGTCATTTTTTATATCTGGAACCCATTGAAAATGCGAATCTGAGAGCGTATATAACATATGTACACCCCATAAAGTATATACAGTGGAGTCCACCTATAACGACGCTCAAGGGACCGACGACTTTACGATTTTTATTTCAATATTCTCTCTCTTCTTTTCAATTAACTAAATACTCTTTAATTTTTGATTGTTTAGCAGCAGTTTTTGATATATAAAAATAGTTGCGCACGACATTATTTAAACGAGACATGCTGTGCGTTAAGATCTCGTCACTACAATTGGAATGAACAAATCTACTCAGAACTTCTGCAGCTTGAAATGCCTCCGAAACGCTAGGTGCTGTCACATCTTCACATTGATCTTCGACGCTGTCGTCGCTATCCTGATCGTCGTCTAATATATTTTTAACAATATTGTCTTCAGAAGGTTCCCCACAAATCGCCAACCCATTGTCAATGAGAACATATTCATCCAGCACTTCCTTTGAAATCGGCAGCTGAATTCTTAGAGCTGTGGCCCAAACCGATAGAGGAATGTCATCTTCGATTTCAATATCATCGCGTGGAACATCTAACTTAGTTTTGGCAAGCCCAGACTGCCTAAAACATTTCGCAATTGTCTCTGGCGAGAGTTGTTGCCATGCATCATTTAGCATTAAAATGGCATCTAGAATGCTAATTTTCGGGTAATTTTCATCGATGCTGTTTTCCATATCGCTGATTATTTTGAGTATAAGATTCTTGCGATAAGTGGATTTGATCACGCGGATTATACCTTGATCCATCGGTTGTAATATTGATTTCGTATTTGTACTTGGTGGCAGGAAGACTAGCGTGATATTCGTTAGATAACTTATGATGGGATGGGCTGGACAATCATCAATTAATAGCAATATCTTCTTTTCCTGCTGTTTAAGCTCAGCATTCCAATCGCGTACCCAACTAGTAAAAATTTCAGACGTCATCCATGCCTGGCGATTACTATAGTAGCCAACAGGCAAAGACTGAACATTTCTGAAGGACTTAGATCGCTTGGATGTTCCAATAACCAATAATTTCCTTTTTAGAGTGCCACTCATATTGGCTGCAAGAAGCAAGGTAATCCTTTCCTTGGATAGCTCCCCGCCAGTGCACTTTTCACCTATAAATTGAAATTTCAATAAACAGATCTTTTCAATATGATCGCGCTTCCCACCTTTCATATTCAACGTTTTGTCTGGAGTTAATTTGTAGAGCAGTCCAGTTTCGTTGGCACTAAAAATGTCATCATCACTGAAATCCTTGCGTAGTGCAGGCCAAATCTGCGTTACCCACTCTTTTGCATCGCATTTTGTATCAGGCAAAGATTCTGTGCTGGCTGTGCCGGAGAGGATATTATGCCGCACCTTAAAGCGGCTTATCCAGCTACCAGAACAATTGAAGTCTTTAATCTTAAATTGTTTAGCGAAAAAATTCGCTTTTTGCTGAAGCAGTGGACCGTTTAATGAGATTCCTCGACTGCGTTGCATTTTAAACCACTGGAACAATGCCTTGTCGACTTGATCTTGTGTCGACGCTCTGACACGTTTTGATTTTAGGACATTACTATTAAACAAAGCTTTAATTTGTTCCTTATTCTTTTTTATTGTGGCAATTGTTGTGTGGCACACGCAGAATTCCTTGGCCAGGGCTACGTTGCGTTCACCGGCTTCCAGGCGGCGAATTATTTGCATTTTTTCTTCAACGGTGAAACACTTTCGTTTTAAAGCCATTTTACATTTTTCTAATTCCCAAGTGTCGTTTAGAGCTGGGAAACTTCAGCGCCACGATAGTTGTTTACCCCTATCGATAGTCGTAAACTATAGACAAATCACACATATCGATAGTCATACGCGATTGGAAAATCACGCGTATATTCGCATATATGTTAAAATGTTCTTATTTTACATTTTATTTTGTAATTTTTGAGTAAAAGCTACCTCAATCTCAAAAAATGTAGTAAAAAAGATTTAAAAAAAAAAAAAACAATACTATCGATAGCATCAAATTCTTGCACTCAAAATATCGAAAATATTGAATTGCGCCCTCGATAATATTTCTGCTGTAGTATCGAATTTGAACTTAATGATCATATTAACGAGCATTATCTTTGATTTGATATTCATGTGCGCATTAAATTTGACATGGAAGGAACTGAAAAAAACTAGAAATGAAAATGATGTCAGCAGTGCACTTTCTTTCTTTCTCTCACTATGAGAACCGACTAAGACATCGAATCACCGTCGCGATAACCGGACGGACATTATGAGCGGAGTTGTTATAACATGATTCCACTGTATATAAAGATAATATAAAATTGAAATTTAAATACAATTTTCAACACAGAAAGGGCACCAGATACACAAAACCAATATACTCTTCAGTATTTCATGAACGAGAGTATAAGGAACTGAGTTGATCTATACGAGGAAGCTATATATGTTAATAGATCTCTAATAGGCATGCACATACGCGTATTTTACATTTCCATTTCAATTCCGAATACAAACTTCGAATATCAATATTATAAACTAGCTTTATTCCTAGAATCAATCATAAACAACAAACTCGATTTGTTTAGTTTACATAACTTTATCTAGGATACTTTGCACAGAGCTCTATACAATGTAAGGCATAACAGAAAGAAAGATGGGAACTGAATATTAAAGCTAATTGCGATTTACTCCGGCTTATAGGTGATGGACTCGTCCTTGAAATTATGCACTTGCTCATACCAAATGTCGTCGGGCGCCTCATCCTCTGGCTGCTCATAGAGCGTGGGCATAGGCAGCGCAGCTTGGGGCTTGCGCAATGGCAGGATCGTATCGTAGATGTAGACCAGGCCGTTTGTGGAGCCAGGCACTGCGCTGCCCTGCACCCACATCACATTGTATTTGGTATTGATGCGCCAGATGCGCAGACCTTTGCTGATGCGCCAACGGTTGCCCATGTGACCGGGCAGCTTGGTGCCCGGCCAGACGCGTCCCTTTTCGCCACCGCCGCCAATGTTGCCGGGACGGCGATGCGTCTTTGTCACACCATGCGAGGCGGGCATGCCCTTGAATCCATGTCGCTTGACCACGCCCTGGAATCCATGATACACACTGCAAAGAATGCGGGTTAGAATAAGCAACATGACACTCTTCTCTGACACTTCTCTCCTCTCGTCACTCACGTCTTGCCGCGGACATCGACAAATTCGCCCACGCGGAAGTGTCCCACGTTCAGTGGTGTACCAGGCGCTAGAGCCGCCTGGGGCGAAACTATGAAACGGGCTAGATTCTTGGTGGGCATCACGCCTGAATCGCGAAAGATTCCACAATACTCTTTGGTCAGCTGGGCAGGATTTGTGCTCTCCGCTCCAACCAAGACGCAGCCATAGCGATTCAAGTTATGTACATTGGGCCTCTGTGTGGGCTTATATTCCTCTGGGGGTATATATTTAATCACATGGTTGTCCACCACCTGCAGGAGCGTAGTACGAATGCGTTCTCCATTCTTCAGCCAAAGCGGATATTGGCCAATCTTACGAGCAATCACCCCGCAACGACGAACGGCCGGTGTCCAAGGCTCGGTAGGTACAGGCAACTCATTCGTTTTGATCAACTGCTTCTGTTCGTAGGTTTGTACGCCTTTAATTAAAGCCGGAGTGCCGTAGGTATCATGGATCACTTCTTTGATGAAACTGCGATTTTCGCCAGTCACTTGATCATCCGTTTGCTGTAAGGAGTTGACATTAGTTAACCAGTTGTCGACTAAATTAGATTAGATGGCTTACTGAGCGCTGTTGTCGTATAAACCAATAGGGATTCCTTAAACGCGGCCGATTCAGGTGTCCCTTCTCGCGGACTTGTGTAACAGAGCAGACGGATCCGTTCAGCCTGTTTTTATCAGAGAAAACTAATATATATAAGACATCTAGGAATATATTATGATTTTTATATACCGTAGGCGTGCCAAATCGCTTAGAACAGTGCGCAGCATGTTAATTATATAATTTTTTAATACAAAAATTCAACTTAAATACATAAATAACAATTATGCGGCACACGGTTCGAGCTTAGTGATGAGTAGCCAAACAGCAAAAGGTATCGATAGGTATGAGCAATAAATGAACAGAGTGCTGCCAGAAGTAGAAGCCAGTTCAATTTATCAAGAGTTTTAGGTGCTCCATTTTCAATTATAAATATGATTTGATTATTCTTCGTGTATTAATCGAGTATTAATCTTGCGTATTTAAATGATTCAATATTTTGTTGTTTCCTATTATAATATTTTCCAGTGAGCAACTAACGATGCTATGTATATCGATAGCTTGTTTTTTATGTGGCCGCATTGCGATCATCTGGCAACGCAGGCACCCTTCCAAAAAACTTTAAACACGTGCAACGCGCTACTGCGGCGTGTTCTGTTTCTTTTTCCATTTTCGGTTGAGTTTTCGTTGACAACAGCAACAAAATGGGCAAGAAAACAAAAGTAGGAAAGACGCGTAAAGATAAATTCTACCAGTTGGCCAAAGAGACTGGCTTCCGCTCACGTGCCGCCTTCAAGCTCATCCAATTGAATCGCAAATTTGGTTTCCTACAACAGTCGCAGGTATGCATCGATCTGTGCGCCGCACCTGGCGGCTGGATGCAGGTGGCCAAACAGAATATGCCTGTCTCCAGCATTGTCATCGGCGTCGATCTATTCCCAATACGTCCAATTGCCGGCTGCATTGGCCTCGTCGAGGACATTACCACAGAGAAATGCCGCCAGTCCCTGACAAAGGAGCTGCAGTCGTGGAAAGCTGATGTAGTGCTGCACGATGGTGCGCCAAATGTTGGACGCAATTGGCTCTACGATGCATACCAGCAGATCTGTCTCACATTGAATGCCCTAAAGCTGGGCACGCAGTTCCTCCGTGGCGGCGGTTGGTTTGTAACGAAGGTTTTCCGCTCTAAGGATTACAATGCGCTGCTCTGGGTACTCAAGCAGCTCTTCAAGAAAGTGCACGCCACCAAGCCCAGTGCCTCGCGTAAAGAGTCCGCCGAAATCTTCGTCGTCTGCCAGGGCTACTTGGCACCGGATCGCATCGATCCCCGTTTGTTGGATGCAAAATATGTGTTCGAGGAGCTGGACCTGGAAGGCAAACAGAAGAATAGTCTGCTGCATCCAGAGAAACAGAAGCGCGTCAAGGCCGAGGGCTACACGGAGCAAGACATTGCCCTGCGCAACGATCTGGCTGCCTCGGAGTTCATGAAGGCGGAGAATGCGTTGGCTGCCCTCCAGGGCATCGGCTCCATTCGCATCGATGATGAGCGCATCGCCAAGCACAAGAGGACGACGACCGAGATCTTAGAGTGCTGCAAGGATCTGAAGGTGCTCGGTCGCAAGGACATCAAGGGCCTGCTGCTCTGGTGGAAACACATCAAGGAGGAGCTGTTCAAAACGGAACCAGAAGGCGTCATCGAGGAGCCAGAGACAGACAAGCAGCCAGCTCCTTTGACCCAAGAGCAGGTCGAAGATATGGAGGATGCCGAGCTGCAGCAACAAATTGAAACCCTCGCCGAGGAGGAGCAAAAGGAGCTGAAGCGCAAACGCAAGAAGACGCTCAAGGCGAAGGCGAAACTCCACGAAAAGATGAACCTCAACATGGTCATCAAGGGCGATGATGGTCCAGTCGAAGAAGGCGAGCAGGAGATCTTCGATCTAAAGGGCATCGACAGCATTAGCGAGCTGAACAACATGCTTGACGTTCAGCCCGATTTCGATGTGGAGGGCGAGCCCGTCGAGCATCCCAAATTGCCCAAATACAAGAAATACGACAAGGATGACAAACGCATGGACGACGATGCCAACTACGAGAACGAGGACGAGCCGGAGCTGAGCCAAGATGAGGACAGCGACAGCGACTACGATCAGCAGGGACTCGGACTCAGCGACAACGACGATGAGGATCACGCGTCGTCCAATACAAAAGGCAAGAAGAAGAAACAGCGAACCGAGCATCCCTTAATCAAGTCGGGGGATTTCCGGGACAAGGACACGCGGCGCCAACAGCGTGTCGCTCTCTGGTATGAAAAGGACACTCTGCAGAATATTGGCAACGAGGACGACGACGATGAGGAGAACTTTGACTTGGATAATCTGGCCAAGGCGTACAAGGCCAAAGGAGTCGCTGTCCTCGGCGAGAACCGCCCGTCCACGGATGGAGATGCCGGCACCCTAGCCCTTGGCAAAAAGGCCAAACGGCGTGCCAGGCACGATGTGCAGAAGGAGGAGAGCAGTTCGGAGTCATCTGACTCGGACTCGGAGCAGGAAGTGGATGAGGATAATGTGGCGGGAGACATGGCTAAAGGTGAGATGAGAGACTTGGACTAGAAAATAAAAATAAAAATGGTAAATGCATAAAGTAAAGATGTAGCTGTCAGAGCAGATAGAAATCCCATAGATAGAGAGAGAGAGAGAGATAAAAAGGTGGGACGATTGTAAAGGCAAAGATTAAAATGCGAATGATTTCTGTCTGTAGACTATGATTATGAAAGTTCAGAAAATAGAAAAGAAAGGGACAGAGATATAATGGTAGCTATGCTAAAGAAGGGAAAGAGATAGCCATATCAATGATTAACAACTCGACGAAAATTGAGAGTGATTGAAATGTTTTATATAAAGATAAAGAGATATAATATACGCTTAAAAATAATGTACTATAAAGGCAGACATACCGTTAAATATGTCCAGACAGCGGGTGTAACAAGGGAGCTCCTAGATCCTAGATAGGACATCATATATGTATCTGATGAAGGTAAAGCGACATAGAGATAAAAATGCATCTTTAAATTCATTCATGGATTATATACTAACTTATCCATTCTTCAATTCCCGTTTCTAGCACCAAAGGCAAAGAAAATTCGCCTGTCCGAGGAGGAACTGGCTCTGGGTGCTCTGCTCGTGCGTGGCAAGAAGACGCGACGCGAATTGGTGGATGCTGCCTGGAATCGTTATGCGTTCAATGATGAGAACTTGCCCGCTTGGTTTGTGCAGGATGAGGCCGAGCATATGACGAAGCCGCACCCGGTGCCCAAGGAGCTGACGGAGGAGTACCAACGGAAGGTGCAGGAGCTGAATGTGCGACCCATCAAGAAGGTGATGGAGGCGAAGGCGCGCAAGAAGCGTCGCGCCACCAAGCGCCTGGCGAAGGCCAAAAAGATGGCCGAAAAGATCATGGAGAATGCGGACGCCACCTCCCAGGAGAAGGCCAAGCAGCTGAAGAAGATCTACAAGAAGGCGCAGGAGAAGAAGAAGGAGATCACCTATGTGGTGGCCAAGAAGCACACAGCCTCGCGTCGTGCACGCCGTCCACCTGGCGTCAAGGGACGCTATCGTGTCGTCGATCCGCGCGAAAAGAAGGACAAGCGCTCCATTGTGGCCAAGAAGCGGCGCGAGAAGGGCAGCAAAGGTGGCAAAGGCAAGGGCAAGGGCAAGCGCTAGTTAGTGGAAACTTAGCTCATAGTCGGCTTTATGTAAATGCTAATGTATAGAATAAATAGGAACTAGTGGAATAATATGTGACATATAATATTCATTTGCCTAACATGCTGTTAAGCAACGTATCGAAGTGTCCAATGTTATTAACAGCTGTTGAATCAGGATTCATCTCGATCTACTCTAATGACTACAGGAGTGACCAAGGAAAATATAAAAAAAAAATATACATAATTACATTTTCATTCATATATAATTAACAGATCAACATATATACAAAATATAGTAGATACATAATGTTAGGTTAACAGTACTGTTAAGTGCAGCTCAGAGCGCACTGTTAGGCTGGTACTCGTACAACTTCTCGCCACTCTGCTCGCCGTTGAGCCTCAGCTTGTGCTCCTTGAGCAGCTTGCTCAGGTGATGGCTGACATTGTAGGCAGCAGCTGGCCAGAGTTGCTCGGGTGTCTCCTTATAGACGACCTTGACCACATCCAGAGCCTGCCACGCCTTGCCCGGCCGTTGGCTGAAGAAGTTCAGAATCTGCTCTTCACGCTGATTGCGATGATTGATATAAAATTGAATCTTCTCAACGGGATCTGGTATGATATTGCCGTGAGCGGGATATATGATGGATGGTGCGATATTCAGTATCTTCTGCAGGCTCTGCATATAGTCGAAGAGGTCCTCGAAGACGGCGGTACCCTCGCCTGCGAAGCATACAACACATTTCAGTGGAGACCCTGGAGGATGCAGATCTCTCACTCACCCAGTATGCAGTCGCCGCTGAAGAGTGTGCCATCGTCCATGGTCAGCACAACGTGATCCGTTGTATGGCCAGGTGTGTGCACTATGCGCACTTTGGCACCAGCGACGGACAGCTCCTGATTATCCTTGAGCTGCTGCACAGATATGTGAGCGGGTATTTCCTTGCAGGAATCATCGCTCGAGTCCTCCAGACTGCGCGGAAACTTGTACACCTCACAATCTGCATTGATGGGCACTACAGTTAATAAAAACGCACAAGGACACACGCATTTAAATAAAATAGCATCGACTATGCAGATGTTTCGCACCTTTGTCCGCCAGTTGCTTGTTGCCCACAATGTCCTTGACCCCGCCCACATGATCGTGGTGCCAGTGCGTGAGGATAATTTTGCTGATTGTTGCCTGCTCCTCCCGCAGCACACCCTTTAAATGATCTATATACTGCGGTACATCTTCATCACCGGTATCAATAAGAATTCGCCTGAGAAGAGAAAAAAATTGAACTTTGGATCGGACAGAAAATTCAAATCGCACTTTTTGCCATTGCCCAGTAAATAGGTGTTTGTTCCTTGCAGCGTCATCGGACTGGGATTGCAGCCGAGAATGCGTATTATGGAGGCGCTAAGGCGTGTTACCGGCGGTATTAGTGCCATTATATTGTATAATTTAATATAAGCCGTTGACTCTTAAGCACGTAAATAAACCAAGTGCAAACGTTATCGTCGATCAGCTGCTCCGCAATAGTGATGCGACAATTGACTGAATTTTCTATCGATGCTTGACGCCAAGTTCTTCTGTACTATCACTTGCACTTCGCGCTTGCGTTATTTGTTATCGATATGTGCGCCATATATATTGATTTTAAAATAAATTTCAAATTTCAATATGCCTTGTGTAAGAGACTTTTGCCCTTTATAAGATAAGAATAAACACTATTGATTTTGACTTGTTTTTATTATTTTTCGTAAGTTTTTTTATTTTTGTTTTGTTTGCTGTTCTTTTGACTAGGATGCAGATGCTGTATACATACTATACATGTATATATATAGATAACTATTTTTTGTTTTTTGTTTTTTTTTGTTGCTTTTTGTTTTGCTTTTCTTCATTTTGATGCGTTTACAAATTACAAAAATTATGAACTTAAAAAGAGTTCAACTATGTTTTTGCTTGTTAATATCATTGCTTAAATTTTTTAATAGAGAGAGATATATATATAGATATATGGCCAAAACAAAGAGCGAGGGATAGAGATAGAGAGAAAAACAAATTGTGCCTGCATACAAGTTAAGACTTTAAAAAAAAAAATAAACAGATACAAAATACGAAAGTAAAAGTTAGTTGAAAATGCATTTCGAGTTTCTAATTTACATAATATAAAGTAATACATAAATCGAGATATAGTTGAGAGAGAGAATAATTGAGTTTTGCATTCATTAATAATAATAATATATTATGCATATATATTTAAGCTAAAAATTAAGGTTTTCGTTTCGTTTCGCTTTTATAGAATATTGCATTACTTTTTGGATTCATTTCTTTTAAATTTAAATTTAGCTTTTGTTATGTATTAATGGCCACGCGTGTTTTGTTTTGTTTTGTCTTTTGTGTGTTTGTTTTGTTTTTCTTTTTGCGAAAAACAAAAAAAAAAATGTTTTTTGTTGAACACATTTTTTGACCTGGCTAATTACTAATATTATTTCATTTCCTTCTTTTTCATTTGCTGCCTTTCTTAATATTGTATATATATAAAAATAAAAAAGATACGATCCTATATAAATATATATGATGCCTGCTATATATATATATATATTAATATGTGGAAGAGAACATAAAATCAGAGGAAGAACAAAATATGAAAGTAAAACAACCCAATGAATGGAGCGAGAAAAGCTTGACTAAACTATTGGAACTATTCTCACAATATGCACTAGATAATGATTGATGATTCCAATTTCTTTTCGATTTTCCTTGTTGGAGAGGGGTGGGGGAGGGAGGGTGATGGTTTTCAACTATATGTGTAAATATCTATATAAAAATGTATATACTATATATATATTTGTATATATATAAACTGACTGTTGGGCGTATCGGTCATCATCTTAGCTGATCATCTCGCGGTATTTCAATTTGTGCTTCGATAACATATCGGTGACGGTCACCAGCTTTTTGATCGATATTATATGCGATAGTTCCTGCAATTCCGGCAAATACGAAACGCAAATGTGATGCAATGTGGCTAATTCGCGACCTATGAAGAAAACAACAGCATATAACTACCGATAAATATCGATAAGTGCGTATCTGGCTCACCCGTATCCTGTACATTGTGATTAGTATTCTGCTCGCTAAACATAACAAACGGCGGATTCGGATCGGTGACTTGCGATAACTGATCCAAGAACACAATCATCCGCTCCTTGTTCTTGAGTATAAATGGATTCACCACCTCCATATATTGTTCCTGGAAGAGCATAGAAATGGATTAGTCGATGCGTCTAGATTGTCAGCCCATTGGACCTACCTTGCCGCCAAATTCGATTAGATTTGCGAGATTCTGCAAGCATTTGGCCACCATGATCAGGGATCGGGTTGCCGCCGTCGGCGGCGTCTCGCTGACCAAGCCGAATTGCCGTGGATTGAGCAGCGAGGGACAGAGCAGACGCAGGAATATAAAACCGGATACGACGCGCGTGCGCACCAAACGCTCCGTCGGCCACTTGGCCACGACCGCCTTCTGCAAGCAGTTGCAGATGTAGCGCACGTTGCGCGGACAAGCGTCCGGCGACGTGAATATCGACTGGGTGACCAGGTCGAGTATCTGCAAGAGGAATTCGGCGTTGGTGCACGCGTCGTCGTTGACATCCATCTTGGTTGGATTCAGCTCGGCCGACTGCTTGCTCTCGAGAATGCGCTGCACCGTCTCGCTGACGGCCGACTGCAGGAAGCCGCTGCACTCGGTGCGCATGTACAAGTCCATGAGGGTCGTCGCCAGCGATGCACCGCGGAACAGGGTCGTTGTCTCGTTCTCCCGGGCCACTTCCGCCTGGCAGAGGATGCGTATCAATTCCGTTTCGCGCTTCTCGTGCCGAAACACGCGCAACAGCGCCGTGGCCAACGGCACGCGATCGTTGTGACAGAGCTCGGCCAGCGCCTTCACAGCATGCAGCTCCGGCTCGAGCAGGAGCTGCTGCAGCGGGCTGTACTCCTCGCACGGCATTATCAGATCGTCCAGATAGCGCATGCGCAAGCGCAGCGAGCCCCACTCGCCCATCGGCGTCATGCCCGTCAGCTTGTACCAGTCCTCGGTCTCCTGGCCGTTCTTCAGGCTGGCCAAGTCGATCGTTAGCTCGGCCACCTCCGAGTCCTTGCCACGTTTGCCGCGCGAGACGACGGTAATTGTCAGGGAGACAACGTCTGGCGGAACATCGCTAAAAGCATGAAACGAAATGGAATAGAACGCTGTAAATATTATGATATAGGGGAATATGTTTTATCTATATCTATAAAACTCTGAGAATGTTGCAGTAGGAATCAGAATCAGAGCAGCAAACGGACACGGAACGGTGGAATTGAAACAGAAGTATGGGAAAATCCCATGCAAAAGTGAGCGACACACTTACTCAAGCACAAACTCCTCCTCCCAGACGGGCTCGGGCGCTATCTTGACCCTGGTCTTGCCAACCTTGACCTGATTCAGGGAAATACTGCAATAGGGATGTGGCACGAGTTTGAATGGCAATCGATGCGCCTCCAGCACATGCAAGTTGAGGCAACGCAGCTCACGCAGACGCGAGACCTTCTTCTGGGCGCGACTCAGCTGCGAATCGCACTGGGCCTTCAGAGCATTGATCCACTCCACATAGCTCTCCTGGCTGGGGGCGCACAGATAGGTGACGGTGGCCAGGCAGGGCAGGGCTCGCTCCACGATCTGGAAGCAGTAGGGTCGCTCCCAGAGCGAGTCATGGCACTGATATAGATAGGCGCACGATAAATCGATGAGGCCTTTTGGTTTAGTCTTTTTTGGATTGTCATAGAAGCAGAGCTGCGTCTCGGTGCCGTCGTTGATCAGCGCAAAGTACAGCTGCTTCCACTTGGTCGTCTTGTCCGACTTCTTGTTGAGATGCCCGTGATGCTTGATGCCCTTGATCTTCTTCAGGCCAATCTGATCGCGACACTCACGCAGCGTGGCATAGATCTTCTCGGCCGCTTTCTCCACCACGTACTGTTGGTTGAACTCGGGCTGGCTGCCATTGACGACGGGATGGTTGAGTGAGTGCCCCTCGACAATTTGCTCCTTGCGATAGCGATTAATCACAGCATCGAGGCATTCGAACGTTCGACCGCCCATTAGATAGCGTACGCCCTTCTTCTCGATGCGAAATCTCTGTATCTGATTGTTGATGTGAAAGAAGAGCGAATAGTCCCCGGGCGAATTGTCGCTGGGTCGCACCAGAAAACTGCCAGGACCAGCTGCAAGATGGAGAGCAAGAATAACAGTTAGTGAAATCTATCGATAACACACTTATATAACACATTTATTGCCTCTCTCTCTTAAGTTCGTAAAGCGAATTCACCTTTCAATTATTCTGGGCCTTGTTTATTTATCGAATAAAAAATGTATTTTGCAATCGCTACTTTCAAAAGATATGAGAGAAAGTTAGCGAAGACTCGAATTTCGTCTGTTTAACTTTAATACAACTGACTAGTTGCTAGGATTGACTTGATACTACCAAAATGAATTTAAATGACGTTCCAAGTGTGACTTGCTTTGTTATCGACTCATATTATTGTCTACTCACCCTTGACCAGCATATCGACGGCCTCGTTTTTGGTGCAATTTGGATGGAACCAGGGAAAGACGGTATTGGGATCGATAGATACGTCCAGATCGTCGACCAGCTCACGAAAGATCATGCCCTGCTCCCCAGTGCGATGGGCCGTCACCCACAGCCAGCCATCGCCCATGTCATTGTGCACGAAGAAGATGTCGCCCTTCTGAAAGCTCAGCTCATCCGTTTCCGGCATTTTCGTGTACGGCAAGATGGCAACCACGCGTTTCTTATCATTCACTGGCTCCGGCGGTGCAACGGGTATGACCAGACGTTCGCGCTTCAGCAGATCACTGCACGACGTATAATACCCAACGAGATCGCTTAGCGAAATGAACTGACGTCCGCCAATGTAAAAGTCTCCGCAGACGGCCGTAATGCTGCAAGGATCAGGAGAAAAGGTCAAGTTAAAAATATTATCGATAGTTATCGATATGACTGTAGATATATATATGCGTATATTATCTTTGGCTTGCAAATATAGTCAACGTTCACAAAGTAGCCAAGAAAATTCATTTAAAGTTATCGATAAATTGAACTATTGAAGACTACACATTGAGCTATCAATACTTGTTTGTACACTAAGCTCAAATTGAATGACTATAGAAGCTAAATCTCAAAGAGTTTAGTATAGCATGCACACAGGGTGCAAACTTACCGAAAATGATTAATGCCTGTGCGTCCACAATAACTGAGCACATAGGAACCAGGCTTGCGATCACTTTCGCGTACTGTGAATGAGAATAGAAACCGAGCATTAGAACATGTAGATGCATGGATGAGAGATAATATCTATGTATATAAGGTATACTCACCCAGATAACTGCCCAGTTTGCCGCTGCCACGCAGACGTGCCTCCGCCGAATAGCGATCCAATCGTCCATGATACCATTCACTCTCCGGCGGAGCAATTATCGCCGGACGTTCGCCTGCAAGCAAATAATGTTGAAAAATGTGCCAAATTAACAGCATTGCACAACACGCAAGCGACGAAACAGAAACAAAAACAAAACACAAAGAATGGGACATCGTTTTCTTGCCAGATGGTCAAAACGAAATACCCTAGCTTGAGCAAATTTAAGTTGCCGTAGATAAGTTTACTATATGTATTTCTGTTTAAGTGGATAACCATGTATCGATAACACACGTGCATAATTAATAAACACGATTTATGACAAGGAAATTCAATAACAATTTTATATATTGCCATTATCAATAAACTCATTATAAAAACATCTCTTTTGCTTAGAAATCATGTATTTAAGCACATCGATAATTATCGATATCAATGTGCAGCCATTGCTACACAAATTCTCATATGCACACACTCGATGCCACAACCAGCTGACCTTATGGAATGCAATATTTATTATCGATATGAGGCGATAGCTGCAATGGGCTGGCATGTATATATGTGTGTGTGTGTGTGTGTGTGTGTGTGTGTGTGTGTGTGTGTGTGTGTGTGCGTGTGCGTGTGCGCTTATCGCATTTCATTTGACAAACGATAAATACGTTTGTTGACAATTGATCGTTGTCTGCCAGCTGTATTGACCACAAACATACACAGACATACCCATATATATGCTTACATATATATATATATATGTATATATACATATATGCTTGTGGCTGCACTTGCTGTATATGTACTCTTACTCTATACAGCTGGCAACATGCCATAAAAAAAATGTTGACAACGATCAATTGTCAACAAACGTATTTATCGTTTGTCAAATGAAATGCGATAAGCGCACACACATACATGTATATATATATGTATATATATATGTCTGTGTATGTTTGTGGCTGCACTTGCTGTATATGTACTCTTACTCAATACAGCTGGCAACATGCCATAGAAAAAATTTTGACAGCGATCAATAACGTATTTATCGTTTGTCAAATGAAATGCGATAAGCGCACACGCACACACATACACATTCTGCTAAAGGTCACGCATGTTGTTAAAAGAGATGTGAGAGAGAGAGGGCGAGAGCAAGAGCTGGCAAGGTTGTCAGCGATCAATTGTAGGTGAAAGAAAGGCAGAGAGCGAGAGAGAGAGTGGGCAGAGAACGACTTAAGCGCATGACTCACAAACAGCTACGCAGACGCAATAATTGCCAAAGCTTTGGCTTTATTTTCTCTTTTGTTTTTGAATTTGTGCCGCATGACGCATTGGCACGCGCGCTTCAAACAGACGGTAGCCCGTCCATTGCACCTTGGCAGCCTAGAGTCAGTCACAAGGCTGCGCTTACAAACAGCTGATGATTCACCTAATGTAAACACACACATACTTAACCGCATTTGTGTGTGTGTGTTTGCTTAAAGGCAGGCAAGCTATCCATGCATGCATACGTACGTACATATACATTAATATAAATTTGTATGCATGTTGCCATATGTTTACAATTAGGGGGCAGCGAACAGCCACAAGTTCGTCTTGCGAACCGGTTCTATAAAATACTAGAGTGCATACAAAGGGCACTGATTCATTTGATGTACTTATTTATGTATGTATGTACCTGCATATTTATGTGTTCAACACTCACCATTCAGCATATGCGGTCCATCGAATTCATCCTGATCCAATTCCTGTGCCAGATCGTTCAAATCAATGCCACCAGCGGCCATCATGGCGCCGAGACCCGTTATACCGCCCAATGCCGCTAGGTTGCCGTCATCGGAGCCGCCCGTTGGCGAGCCGAGTTTATCTTTCTGTATGACAACGTCCACATTACCCAAACGCATTAGATCTGCCATTGATTGGTATTTTTGTTGTATGTATGGATGTATGTGTGTGTTTTGGTATTTTTTGGTTACTTTTTATGCAAATGCAAATATGCGTATGCGCTTATGTACTTTATGCTGTTTATCTATGTGCGTAAGCAGCTGTGCAGATGTTTTGTATGCGAGTATTGTGTGTGAGCGTGTGTATGTATGTATGTACGTTGTTGTTGCTTTGTTTTGGCTGTGGCGCTGTGCAGCAGCAGCAGCGCACGCTGCGCCCAACTCACAATAATAATAGTAATTATTGCTGTTGCTGCTGTTTTTGTTGTTATGCCGGTGATGCGTCGCGCTGTAATAATAATGCAAAATAGACGCAGGCGACAAAAGCCAAAAAGAAAGAGAGACAGATAGAGAGAGAGAAAGCTTGAGTTAGTGAGAGCGCATGTATATGGTATGTATGTATATATGTATGTCTGACTGTGCATGCGTCTGTGAAAGCAGTCAAGTCTTTGCCTGTGTTCGTGTGTATGTGTATGTATGGCCGTGTGGGTGGCGTAAATGAATGAATAGAATATACAAGCAATTTGTTATAAACAAAATGCAATATGCATGACTGTCGCATTTATCAGCATGCGAGTTAGATTGTCTTGCCTGTGTGTGCGTGTGTCTGTGTATGTCTCCAAGAGAGCGCAGAGCCGGCAAAAGCATGTAAGCAGAGAGAGCGCCGTCTCGCCATTGTCGCGCACTTACATGCATGCAGTGTCGATGTGTATGTGTATGTATATGCTGCATTGGAGCTGTGCCGTCTCGTTCGGACTTTGGTTCATTGCAACTAGTTAAGCTGATCAATTGAATTAGATCACAGATATATGTGTATACAAATCAATTATTTTTGTTTTGCTATGAAAACTCTTTTGGTAAGATTATAATCAATAATGAGTAAATGAGTTTAAAGCCAATGGAACTTATATAAATGAGAAAATTAGCGATATTGCTTGAATAACACATTAGTTCATTATATACACGAACGTTTCAACCAATTCAATTGAACGAGAAAGTACAACTCAATGCTGCATATGCAGACACACACATACACACAGTATATATGCATCTACATACAAGGAGCAATGGCACAATAAAAATCAAATGGAACCAAGAAAAACGTTGAATGAAAATTTCTCGTTTCCGTTTTGCCGTCTGACAACGAGCGCTGAGCACATACACACAAGCTCATACAACCCCCACCCCCAAACCACAATCAAGAGTTCAGAAACAGCCGAGAAACAATGAATTGAGTTTTCAGTTTTAGACGGCAGGCAAAATAATCGAATTGTTTCTTTTTTTCGAGATATTTGTTTATTTTAAGCACTCGTTCATCCTAATTGCTGTACAATAGGTGGCTATTTAACGGTAAATACCGTTAGCGTTTCAATTTAACGAAGCGTATGTATGTATGAGTGTTGTATGTGTTTGGTTGACCACTCGAAGATGAGAAAAAAAACTAAGCAATATACGTACTCAAATTTTGGACTCCACCCTCTGGGGTATGGCCACCCCTTTTCAAATATACGGACAATATGCGACACGCACACACATACACATACACCTAAGGCAGACTGGCTGGGGGCAATGCAAACGAATAAGGCAACAAAAGAAAGCAGCAGAAATTTTCTACACTTACAATGTATACGTCTTATGTATGTATTGTAGATATGTGCGCGCCTGTGTGTTGTATGTTGTGTATGAGTGTGTGTAGGTGGGTATGTGTAAATTTTAGCACCATACACGAGACGACGATACACACAGACACACGGGAGTTGCACACTAACACAATGAAAACAAAAAACACGATCAGCACTATTCAGGACATTTCCAATACGGTATTTCTTGTTATATTTATTTGGCAAATTAATTCACCGAATCGTCGTTTTGGGAAAGCACAGCCAATTTAGAAATATTTTGGGGGTTCGCCGTTGCTGTGTGCCCGCACCGTACCCGTACAATACGCGTTTTGTTTTGCGGCGCACACACACATTGGGGATGTTGATATCATGGCATATCGAAATATCGATTGAGCACTTGACGATACTTCCACCATTTACAATATCGATACTGGCAATCGACTATGAGATTGCAACAAATACTCCAAATCAAACAATCATTGTCATAAATTTTTTGTTTTTGAAATTGTAAAAATTAATAGCTACAGGTGACAAATATCTTGTCATTATGTCTTAGTAAATTACTAACGATTTCATCGAATTATATCTCTGATGTTTGATTAACATCGCTCAGCAGCTGTTTTATGTAATATCGGCAAGCAGCCATCTCTGAGCATGGCAGTGCATCGATATATTGATCGGTGCATAGTTCGCATCTCTATTAAAGAGTATTGCTTTTAACTTTTTGACAATGCGTGCGCGTTCCTATCGTTTGTTGTTGGTCGTGGTGCGTTCAAATAGCTAAATTGAATAGTAAAAGTGACTAAATGTGTAAGACAGCATATATATAAATATCAGTAAAGACACGCCAGTTGAATTGATAAGCAGTTAATCAAGTACACCGCCATTGGCAGTTAGCTAGCCGCACGCTTAGCCAAATAAACAGGCACACACACACATCTACTTACCATATACGTACATAGTTATTACAATTGGCTGCAGCTTGCAGCTGCAACGAAAATCCTGAACGAAGCAGACGCAGGTCAACAATAATGATCAATTTGGATACAACAAACAAAAATCAATCGTCAATAATGCAGCCGATGCCATTTTTCCAGGTAAGCAGCTTGTTAACAATAAATTGCAAATATATCAGAACAGTAGAGTGAATGCAGCATGTAGCGTGACATATGTGCCAATTTACGATCAATTAATTTGCTATTGTTTTTAGATCTCGAAGTATTGCGCATTGTTAATTCAGTTTTGCTCATGAAACGCGCGTTGATAAAAAAAACAAACACTCACACACACCATATATATGTACGTACATGTGTACGTGTACACACACATCCACACATATGCACGCAGCTGTTTTGCACAAACACAGACGCATTAAAGTGAATAAATTATAGTAAGCCTTTTAGCACATAGACTTAAACGGCTGTAAGCCAAGCCCAAAAAAAAATAAATACAAACAAATAATAAAAAACAGCTGCGTCGCACTTTACACATGCGAAAAGGGGCACGGCAAAGCCAACGATATCAACAACATAAGCAAGTGCTCGACATTAATAACAGTTCTACGCTTGTGCCTTTGTTGTCGAGGCTGCTTCGTTTGCCATCACTTGTCGCAGGCTTTGATAAGCCCTTGATAAGGCGCACAACAACAAAAAGCCACAGCAGTATTCCAGTTACGTGCTTATTTTGTTTTTATTTTCAATTCCAAGCTGTCCAGCGAGACAGTAAAAAATAAACAACAAGAAAAAAGTAGCAAAAGCGTAATCAGAAACCGTTTAAATTGCATTCAGAGTACAAAAACTGTTAGCAAACTGTAAATGCTCAATAATTGCAATTAAACCCGTAAGTGGGCAGTGTCGAAGATCTTCTATTGCAATAATTTTTTGAATTGTGAAATCATTTCCTTGATCAACAAGTAAGCTGAAGTAATTTTAATGCTAACAACTAAATTGTTTATGACTCATAATTTGACTAATCTTCAAGCTCAGAACTAGATGCTCACATAAGGGTTAAGTGCACACGGATGTAAGCGCACAATGTTAATAGCTGCATGGACAGAATGCAAAGAAGCTTTTAACGTAACAGAGTTCTGTTAACACTCATTCACACACAAATCCACGTATACACATACACACAGGTGCACATGCTTCCAGGCAAATATAACAAAAGAAATGCTCGACGTTTATTTTTTATTTGTTTTTATTTATTTTAAATTGCGTCGTCACTTTTTGAGTAGTCGCAGCAAACTCTGTCCGCAAGGCGCTGCGCTGAGTCATAAAAATCAGCGCTCAGCCAGCTGCTGGGCCAACTGTTAATTGTAAAACAATTAATTTACACAGCTGCTTAAAGGCTTACTCAATCGCAGCAATTCGGCTTTAGCGATGGCCTTTCTAGTTTCCATAACAGAGGTGCGCGTCATAATGCAAAAACTCACTCAGTCGCTTAACATTCATGCTCACTTTCTCTCTCTCCCTCTCTCTTTTTCTCTCGCGCTCTCTCTCACTCATTCTGCTGTGCTCAACAACTTTTATACTCACACGAACACATATATGCAGGACGAGGCTCTGCGATTGGATGTGATAAACGATGCCGAGTTCAAATCGATACCATTCATCAATACAAATGAGCACGACTCGATCGATAATGAGAACGGATCGACACCACGAGCGTTTCTCTTTCTCGATGCCGACGAAAATCTGCAGATAGCGACCCCGGAATTGTTTTGCAAGAAGTTGAAGTGTCAAAGTCTGGACAAAATCAAAGTGATCTCAATATTTGGCAACACTGGAGATGGCAAATCGCATACGATGAATCAGGTATTTTTCGATGGCGAGCCCGTGTTTCGCACATCGCCAGAGCAAAGCTCCTGCACGATTGGCGTCTATGCGGCTATGCAACGGGAGCAGGGTGTCCTCTGCCTAGACACGGAAGGATTGTTGGGCACCACGGCCAAAAGCAACAAACGCATGCGCATGCTACTCAAGGTATGTTCGATTCATCGATCACTTTCGACTTTTCACTTGAGCTGCTTGCTCTCTGGTTTTCCACAGATTTTAGCCATTTCGGATATTGTGGTTTATCGCACACGCTCGGAGCGTTTGCACAGTGATATGTACGAGTTTCTGGGCACCGCCTCGAAGGCGTTCTGCCTGCATTTCACTCAGGCGCTGCAGGCCATGGGCAATGGCAGCACTCTGGGACCAGCTGTGATCATATTCCATGAGACTCACTACACAAAGCCGCTGGAGAGCAGTATGTACCATTGCATGTATCGATAATTATCGATATCTATTTGTCTGGAAGTTAGAAAAGCTAGAGGCTAGCAAGGGAATATATAATATTGCTTATATAGATAATAATTTATATAGGAAGAATCTAACTAGACTGCTCAATTTCTGAAGAATCCTTTGTAATGGTCTCTTTTGTCACCCTATTCACACAGCCGTCGAGGAGAGCGCCGAGGACAAGCTGCGCAACAACTTCGCGCTGCTGAATTATGAGACGAACGCGTTTAGTTCCCTGCGCTACGTAGGCATCCAGACGGACGCAAATAAGTCAACGAATTTCAAAAAAATTAGCGATGCACTGCATCTGGAGATAGAGAATACGGCGGTGCGATCGCCACGGCAGCCCGCCGTCGTATTCAAGGCAATGAAACTACTGAATCAGAAGTTCGCTGGCGAAATTATCGAAAAAGCAATAAATCCATTTCCGGAGCAATACTTCACCTGCGGTGCCCACTGCGAGTCGTGCAGCCGCCGCTGCCAGCGCTCGATGGGGCACGTGAGCGACGGCGAGCCGCACTTCAATACGCAGCCTTGCAACTACCAGCACCAGTTCGGCAACAAGCTGTACCTGTGCAAGGCCTGCTACAACAATGGCAAGGAGATCGTGGTCAGCGTGCGAGCGCAGGCGCAGACGGACACCGCCTGGTCGGGCCTGGCCAAATACGTGTGGAAGGGCGACGTCATCGAGTGCCCGTACTGCGGCGAGATCTATCGAGCGCGCCAATATTGGTACGGCAATAAGTCACCCGAGGCGTCGGTAGTGCAGTAAGTACAGTGCTCTCCGACAGCCAGCTGAGTCGATCACTGATTCCGTCGCTCTCGTTGCAGTGTGCAGGTCGTGCATGTCTGGAAAGGTGGCAATGCGGTGCTGCGCGCTAATGCGCACTCCGCCCAAATGGTGCTCGACAGCGTCAACAGCATCAGCGAGGCATTTACCAACATCTCGGCGCCCTGGGCGAAGGCACTGAGCGGCATGCTGGCGGACAAGGTGGCGCCCAGCTATTGGCGGCCCAATCAGGAGATAATTGTACGCTGAATATAGTTTCACTCGTATACCCTGTAGCCATAAGAAAGCAACTGGAGTGTATAGAGTAATCGATGAATTCTCTAGATCGATAAATATCGATGGCTACAGGGTATCTGCTACGTCTAGGCATTCACTTATGTCTTCATTTTCCCTTCCCGCCAGATGTGCCACGCCTGCAGGCGCAGCTTTGAGAAGTCTGGCATGCCGAAACATCACTGTCGCGGCTGTGGCGAGGGCTTCTGCCACACGTGCAGCCAGCACAGGGTGCCCGTGCCGGGGCGTGGCTGGCTGCAGCCCGTGCGCGTCTGCAACGATTGCTATCAACAGCTGCAGCGCAAGTCGGACGCGACGCCAGGTAAGCCAACTGCATCAGATCGATAAACAGTCGAAGCAGAAATCAGCCAAGGAGTGAAATGAATGTGCGAGAACTGAAAGAATAGACAAATAGACAGGGAGAGAGAGAGAGAGGGAGAGATAAAGGAAGTGCTATGAATAGTAGTATATTTATGGGAGAGCAAGTACGTATACATATAGAGAGAGAGAGAGAGGGAGAGTGAAAAAGAGAGCTATTTCTCTCTCTCTCTCTTTATTGGGAGAAGGTCTGAAGCTACAGAGAGGGTCAGAGAGACAGGGGCAGAGCAATTAAGTTCTACTACTTTAGGTCTTCTATATAGCCTATATCTCTCTCTTTCTCTATCTGTATTAACAAAGCTCTCTCTAGTGATATGGAGAGAGCCATTCCTCCCTCTCGCTTGGTCGCTCTTTAGTTAGAGGCTATAGTTCTATCTCCACAGCCATCATTCGGTCTTTGTCTTTCTATGTATATCTATCTCCTTCTCCAGCACATAATTTATGTTTAACATTGATTGTAATCAACATGTCTTAGGCTCTCGTCCGACGAACGATGAAGGCGACATTCTGGTGCGGAAATATGGCGAGACGATCTATAATACGATCAGCAGCGTTGCAGCCGTGGCCATAGACTATCCCAAAGGTAGGTCAAGTCAATCAGAAGAAGTCTCTCGGCTAATCGTCCTCTGTCGCTCCGCAGCTATGATCAAGGACAGCGCACGTCCTGCCTATTGGGTGCCTGATGCGGAATCGCCCAGTTGTTTCATATGCAAATCCGTTTTTGGACGCGCCGAGGAGCTCGAGCTAGCCAAGAACTCGAGCGAACGCGGCAAGCCAAAGGGCAGCAGCAACAGCAAAACAGATGCCAGGGGCAGCAGCAGCAATGGAGGAAGCGGACCAAGAGTTGGAGCTGCAGGGGCAGGAGCAGATGGACCTGGTGACTGCAGACGTCACCATTGCCGACGCTGCGGCCAGGCGGTTTGCAGCAACTGCTCGAAGCGCCGCATGCCCGTGCTGGAGCGCGGCTGGCAGACGGATGTGCGCGTGTGCGATGCCTGTGCCTGTGTGCCGAGCGGATCGCAGCACAGCGGCAACAACATCAGCAGCGCCATCTCGGATGCCCTCAACGAGGACGAGGCGATGCCGCCGAATGGCCAATGCGAGAATCGCCGGGAGAGCAACAGAAGCAGCATTCGCAGCACCAGCTCTAGCTCCGACTGCCGCAATTGCAATGCCAGCGACGACGTCAAGGCCAAGTCCGAATGAGACGCGGCCCGTCAGGGCACTCCCAACACCCAGACGCGTGCCCAACCCAATTCCGATCAACCAGTCACAATTTGGAGCATGTGCCCAGGCAGGCGCAAGGCTCCTTAAACAGATGCTGCTCCCCGACTCGCTGCAAATAATCGTACAATGTGATACTATATGTTCTGATACATGTACTATATATATGTATAGAGAGAGACAGACAGAGAGAGAGAGAGAATATACATATATCCATATATGCATGTATATGTGTATGTAAAAGTAAAACCTACATAAACCTTTGTGTATATATATATATAGTTATGTATTTTTTTTTTTTTTTTTTTTTATTCCAATTGCATCTCTGTGTCGATAAAGAAATTCAATTTACATTTCTTTTCTCATCTAGCTTAATTGTTGAACAACAAATTTAATAAAAATCAAACCAAATATCTTTAAAACTAATTGTTGGAATATCTTTATCTATATCTGTTAGATTGACCCCTTAAGAGTGGGCGTAGTTGAGTATATTGGTTTTGTAGATGGGAGTGACAGACCCCACCCAGAAGGCACGTCTATTCTTGATCAGTACGGCGAGCTGTGTCCATCTAGCCAAGCCTGTGTGTTCGCTCGGTTCCAGGAATTTGAATAACTCTACCCAATCTCCCCCTGGAATTTAAAAACTCCATTAAATAAATTAAAAATTTAGTCAAATTTGTTTTTGTTTTTTGTTTATTTAATTTTAATATAGCATTGTTGTTCATTTGTTGTATTTATTTTTAAAAATAATTATAGTATTATTTCATATACATATATATAGAAATATATATATACGTATCGAACTGTTTGCTTTAACAGTTAGCTGACAATTTTTTTATTTTTATTTTTTATTTTGTTTGTTTACAATACTTTTTCCAGCAAATACTAAGAGGAAGTAATTTATTTATTAATATTTTTTTTTTTGTTCATTTTTCTTTTCATTTTTTTTTTCTTTTTTGCGTACAACAAAAAGTTTTTGACAAAACCAAAATGAAAATTAAAAAAAAAAAATGGTTGAGTTCTAAATTTGATTTACATCGTATACATGATTTTTGTTTGTTATAAATTTTGCCATAAATATTTAATAAAAAATTTGTATTTTTTGTTAAAGATTTTCGTAATACTTTGTGTTTTGACAATTGTTATTTGTGTTTTGGACTGTTATACGAGTGTGATAACAGCAGTAAACTGGTATACAAATTGTAGTTATATGTTTTAGTATTTTCTTTAAGTAATTTTTCTTAGTATTTTTGTTAGGCTTGATAAATGGGAGTTTCGTTCTAGTATACATTTGTTCTTCTTCTTGCTGTATAGTGTTATTTATATATAGATATATATATATATAGATGTGTATATATATAGTTCGTATTTTGTAGTATACATGCGTTCTTTTTTAGTATTTTTTAGTATACAAATTGTTTTGTTTGCAGCTTAAAAACTACGACAAAAAATATATATATAAACTATTTTGTAAACTAATGCCTAGTCGAAAGTTTTCGCTTTTTTACGTATTTGAGGTTTACAAAAAAAGCTAAAAAAAAATTATAATATTTTTGTTTGCAATTTTGAATATAAAGTTTGCTCTTCTTTTCTTCATTCTAATTTACTTAAGCTAAGCGCATACAAAATTAAAAAAAAAAAAGTGAAAATTTAAAAAGTTTACGTTTTATTAATTAATTTGATATTGCAACGCAAAAGATTTAATTCATGTATATAGGTATATACGATTATAGATCCAACGTGAGTGTGTGTGCATGCACATATATATATATATATATATTTTGTTATTCATATTTATATGCAGTGCCTGTGCGTATTGTTGTTGTTAGATAACAAAATCTCAGGCATTGCCCAAAACTTTGTTTCACTTCTCTTTCTAAATTAAGACATAATCGTATACTTATTTGATTGTATGATACACACACACACACACACACACACACACACACATGTGTGCACGCACACACCTATTACACATACATACACACACACACATTGCCATTACAGAAAAAAAAACTTAAGAGCTTAATGAATTGTTTGATGTTAGTTGTTTTGCTTGCTGTTCTTGTTGTTGTTTAGCTTTGGCCCGCCTATCCTCAAGGACTTAGATCCTGATGCAGATTGGGATCGTAGCCGCCCATGCTATTGTCGTACGGCTGCTGCTGATCGTAGCCACCGGAGCCGCCCATCGGATAGCCCATCGAGTCCTGTGGCGGTGCTGGCGACATCATTGGCGTTGTTGTGCCGCTCGGTGGCCCAGCCATTGAATAGGGCGAGGCGCCTGCCGCCTTTTTGGCTGCATACAGATTGGCCTCCTCTTGGGCCTTGCCAATGTTCTTCTTATAGCGAATGCGCTTGTTGCCGAACCAATTCGATACTTGTGAGACCTGCAAGCAGTCAGCGATAAATATCGATAGTCATCACCGATCAGCGGGGATCCGCCCCGATTCGACTTACTGTTATGCCACACTTGCGCGCCAACTCCTCCTTGGCCTCTTCGGATGGATACGGATTGCTCAAGTGACTGTAGAAATACTCGTTCAGTATCTCCGATGCCTGTTTGCTGAAGTTGCGTCGCTTGCGGCGGGCGTCGAGGAAACGCGATCGCAGTATCATCACCGCCTCGCAGGTCGATTGCTTCAGCTGCATTTGGATGGAGCTGAACTTCTTGTGGATGATCTGGACCATGCGCTCGATTTCTTTGGGTGTGATGGGCCTGATGAGCGAGACGGAAGAATGAATGCCAAGGCAAATATTAATCAAGCTTTTTGCTGTTTAAAGATCGATTATTGACTATCGATAAGTGGCTCATTATGTATCTCTCTCTCTCTTTTTCTTCGCTTAACTGTAAAGCATCGAATAGATTTCTCTCCTGCTCTTCTCCCCCTTCTAGTAAATGATCGATTAATGATTATCGATAATGATAAACTGGTTATCTAAGTACGTCTGTCTCTTTCTCTCTCTCTCTCTCTCTCTCTCTTATAGTTGATGTATAACTTTAGCAGCAGCTCTATTCCCATTCTCTAATCTTACTTAAGCTCTTCTCCATCCATTGAGCACTCGTTCAATAAGTTTATCGATAACGCTTAGCTTAACTCTCTCCCTTTCTCTCTTACCTGGTGCGGCTCTGTTCGCGCAGCAGATTCATGACGTGTGTGGTGAACTCGTTGCATGCCTGTTCGTACTTCTCCAGCTCCTGGTGATAGATCTGACGAATTTGTGCCAACTTGGCTCGATAGTCCGAATGTTCGATGGCATTGTCCGCTCCATCGATGGACAGGGAGCCGCCTTGGCTGGCGGCCGCAGCTGAGGCGGCAGCAGCTCCACCGCCACCCTTCTCGGGACCAGCCACGCCCTCGGCGATGAGCATGTTGTCCAGGCGCATCAACTGTGGATCTGGTGGCTCCTCCTCTTGCGTGTTACGAATGGAAAGGACTGTAAAAGCAGAAGAGCAAGAAACACAAATTGCAATCAGCAAGCGAAGCAGTCAGAAGAAAAGTTCTCATTTCTCCACCCTCCCTCACTCTCTCTCTCTCTCTCATTCTCTCGGGCCGTCTCTCTGGCATCAAGGGAAACTGTTTCGACTTTCGCATTGTTCAACAGGAAGTGCAAAAAGCACATCTAAAATTTTATTGCCTCGAGCAACAGCAAAAGTTTTCACTAGACACAGATACAGATACAGATACAGATACAGATATATAGACATCTGCATGCTGTGCTATTGTCTGGGGAAATGCGTTTTCCATTTTATACCCAGTAGTCCGTGGAGAGTGCGTAAAGCGGGCTATATTAGTTCGATAGCTGATGCGTGAAATAAATTTCATTGGCAAGCTCTGTGTACTCGATAAGCAGACTAATATATCGATAAATATCGATTTAGCTATTATTGGCTTTAGGGCATATCTAGTGATGTAAAGGATTATTGATGCTTAAAATATATAATTACGTATATGAAATATTATGAATATTTCCTAAGACAGATGCAAATCTTCAGACTTCGATATCAATATCGATAACAGAGAATCCATTTCCGAAGACTATACTACATTCTATGTTTTGTCAAACTGGGATACATTTAGTTAATCTCAGCTACTGCTGTTCACAGTCCGAGGTATTCGCTAGTCGCGTATCCGCCCCCAGTGCCCAGCATCCGCCTGGGCTATACTATATTCGCCCAGCCATGGCTATGCATGAATTAGATGCCGCACATGCCGCACGCTGCTTGTGTTTCGAATCTTAATCACGTTTCGCCAAGGAGTTAGCCAAAGCCAGAGCTAAAGCTAAAAACATTTCGCGAATGCCAACAATTGACTTTGTCTCTCTCCATCTCACACACACTCTCCCTCTCTGTCTCGCTGGCCTCACGCATAAGCTCATCAGCATTGGCAGAGCGTTGCCGAGAATATTCCTGGCGAAAGGACAACATGTTTCAATGTGGTTAGGGGTATTCCTTTCGCTCCTTTCGGCTGCTTCTTCTACTTCTATGTATTATGCAGACGTTGCGAACAGAAACAATTGCTGCGAACAGGATAAGCATAAGCACAAAACATGTAATGAAATCCCAGCCCCGCACTCTCCCTATCCCTCTCCCTACCGCTAGCCGTCCTCCTGCCCGCTCTTTGTCTTGAATAAAACATTTCGAGCTGTCGCCTCTTAAATGGACTTAAATATTTGAGGAACAAATTTAATAACTCCCTAGCCAAGAAACCTTTGAAACTTTTGTTTCCAACTTTTCCAAATGACTTTCAGTTGAATGATAAGAAAAGTCTGGAAGAAGCCGAATGTGATGAGAGCACTGCGAAAGGTTTATCTAAAGTGAGTTAGTTCTTGCGCTTTATTCAAAGTTTTAGGTTCCTTGATACATTCTACACAAAAAGTTATTAACAAAAAAAAAAAAAAAAAACATCTTTAAGCAAGTTCACAGAGAGTAGAATAGACCTGTCTTTCATCGAGGAAACAGAAGAGTCGAAATTACGGTGGAAAGAGAGAAGAGCAGAAAGAGGAAGAGAATAGTGGAAGAGAGGACCACAATAACTGGAGATCAAACACTTTCTCTTGAGATGAAATGATTTAACATTCATTCTTTCGATCAGCTCTTCATACTCAAATCAGAAATCTAACAGAGTCGCGAGACTACTCCAAGCTTGACCTTCCAACTTGACCTCTAGTGGCAGTCAATCGGATTCCATTTATATGAATTATTTCCATACCGACAATTCTGATAATCGCTTAATAAGCACATTAAGCGCGTTAACTACACATTTAACAGCCGACGAAATGATCCGTAAATGTTAATTAACATTAACAGAAAGACATTAACAGCATGTCACATTAGCATTCGCCGCTTAATGCAATTAAAGCCTCAGATGGAATTTATTTCGCCCAGCGGAAGAACATATTGGACGACGGCTGCGCTCATACATACAAAAGTAAAACGGTGGGCGGCAGGGGCGTGGCTTAATGTTAATATAAGCATATCGAGAGTTTGAGGGGTGACAGAAAGAAAGGGAGAGGGTGTGTGGAGGCGGAGAACAGCAACTGTTGCGACTTTTGCGTTGACGTCGGTGGTTGCTTTATTTCCTTTAAGGTTAGCCGGAATATTGCCAAAGTTTTAACCACAAAGGGCGGCGGGGCGTGGCAGTTGATATTTGTTTCGGGGAAGGGGGCACGAATTGCTCTGATTAGAAGAGCGCGTAAATGAAGCAAAGGCAACTCGAGTCTAGACAAAGTTCTTATCTCCAGTTCGTAAATCATTCAACAGGATTTTTAACACAGTCCAAAGTTTTACCGGAATTACTATATACCATACCAGAGCCGATAGAAACTTGTGGAGTACGATGATAAGCGAAGAATCACCATTTTATTTTTAGACTTGGGTAGTTTCAATAGTGCTCCAGATAGAGGCAAGAGATATGCGAGATAATACTCTGTGAATCTTGAGCGATTCCGTAATCAGCTCTATTTGGTTCAATTCATTTAAAAGGCTGAATCAAAGCCCACCTAAGCGAACTCAAGTGAACTAGTTTATAAAATGAACGAGCGGCATGAACTTGTTCATCATTTGGAATTAAAAAGATCTTAGTATGTATATATATAGATACGAGAACACCAAGAACTAGTTCTTGGTCTTTCATCTTTCATCTGCCTTTATCATTTGTGTCGTCATATCATCTCTCTCTCTCTTTCGTATGTGATCTCTCTGTTGGACGCTTCCTCCGCTCTATTCTGCCTCATTCCCCTCTTCTTTTTCACTCCTTTTTCCATGCCTTTTCTTCTTCAAATTAAACTAGAATTTTCTTTAATAAATCTCTTGAGTTAGTTTTGAGCTGCTTTCTATTTTAAATTTCTCAACTGCTTCACATTTTGTCTTCTTCTTCATCATCAGGAAAGGACAACCCTTTTGTTTAAACCGTCTCAGAGAGAGAGAGAGAGAGAGAGAGAGATAGCGGGATGGAGGGAGGTAGTTACATGAAGGGAATTTGCGTATCTAATGAAGCATTTTGAAAGCAGCCAGCTAAATTGCAGATGGCTACATAGATAGATAGAGCTGTTACCTTAGAGCAGAGCTCAGAATCGGTGGGCGTGGCGAGTGGCGTATTTGAACGAGGCTAGAGCGGGCGGAGGTTTCGAATGGCATTTCCAGCTCGTAAATTTGAATGGGCCAAAAACGCAAAAAGGACGAAAACGAAGCAGGATGAAACTGAAGCAGCAGCAGGAGCAGGAGCAGGAGTTGGAGTAGGAGCAGGAGTCGGTGCCAGCGGCTGACTGTTTCATATAAATAAACATGTCGCGGGGCCTGTTGTACTCCTCAGATGCAAGTATATATACAGATGTATATATTTATATATATTATATATATATATGTATATATAAACACGATTCAAGTCGCTGAAAACGTGTGCGTGGTATTTTTGCATGGCTGTCGAACAGGTTTTTGCGCTTTTCAAAAACTAATTTTAAGCAGCACACTCACACACCCATTCACTCACACACACACACACACACACACACACACGCGCGTACAAGCTGATAATATATATTAAACAAGGCACAACAGGGCGACAGAGCGCGCTACAATCAAAGCCAAACACTGAAGTGTTTTCTATCTACTTATTTCGAATGCCCTCTCGCAAGCGGGTATTGCGATTCGTTCAACTCACATGCGCACTACCACACATAAAACTACGTATATGTGAGCCATAAGTCTTTCAGATTTGGTATAACCTTTGGTTTGCCTATGTGAACACAGCTCTGATTGCAGTGACTTTTATGAAATTTGGCACTGATTTTAATAGTACCGGCTGAATGGGCACCGTATATCATACAACTATCCCACTGAACTCAGCTGCCAGCAAAGCGATCTTTATGAAACTTTTTACAGATGCTTCATTTTCATGTACAGCTCATTTCCAAAACTCAGCTCAGCCAGAACTGTTAAAATCGTTTTACCATATCATCTAGATAACTATGTGAACTCAGCTTTGAGTCAAATTAACTCAGAATTAAATTTGGTAGTATTTGATTTTCAATTACGTTAAAATGAAATGTATAGACTTATCATATAATAAAGTTGGCTTATAAAGAGTCACAGTCATATGCAATACAGTTATATGAACTTGCCAAGTTTTTCATTTTCTAACGCTTCTTCATTGTTCCATATTCTCTTCATTACTCTGAGAATACTTGTTTCCATTCAACAACGAGCAGCTATACCCTACTTATACCCTCAATACTTCCCCCAACACACCATCATTCCCACTCTCTCTCTCTCGCTCCCTCTCTCTTCCTCTTACAATGCCCCTTTGCTGGGACTTGGGTCAAGTGTTTTCGTCTTCTTGGCAACTTGTATTCTTGTTTACTTTGTCGGCGCCCGCCATCGATACGCACTGAGCCCTGGGAAGTGTTATCGCACACACAGCTAGATAAAAACACAGAAATTACTGTAAATATATATATATATATAATATATACCTATGTATATATATATGCCTAAACTGATTTCATTTTTGCTTGTGCGTCGACTTTACCTTGGCAATTGGCTGCAGTCTAGAGCCCCACTCGGCTAGGCACCCTTCCAAGGGCCCTCTCCGACACCCCCTAGACATTTGATTATATTAGTCACCTGATCGTAACGGTGAAGGTAAAGGTGTGACCAGAGCCACAATGAGCAACGAAACCCTTTTCTCCAATTTCTCATGCGGCAGCAAATAACATTCGGAAATAGGTGCTTCAACAATCATATATACCCTGTAGTGGAGCAAGCCCGTCGACTTAGTGGGGTATATTAGGTTATGTATTAATTCATTTCACTTTACCGCTCTCTCTCTCTCTCTCTCTCTCTCTGCCTCCATTTTCTAGCTATGTCTCTGCAGCTTCCCCAATATTTTCCTCAGGAACTTCCACTTTTTCTCCTAACCATCACAATTTCTCTTCAAGCTCCTTAAACAATCATTAATATTTCCCACAAAACCAACAAAATTGATCTATAAAAAGAAGATGAAAAGTCCATTCAACAAGCCAATAATTACTTTTTTCGTCCCGCCACAAATATAATCAAAACTTCAATATCAAAAATAAAAAAAATCGAGAGAGTTTTCCGAGCTGAAGGACATAAGAATGTGTTTTCCAAGGGGATTTTTTCATTCGAGTCAATGTCTCTCTCTCTCTCGCCCTCTCTCTGTCTGCCGCAAAGCCCTCCCCGTAAAAATGGTGTTAGCCAAGCCCCAAGAAGCTTGCCCAAAAGGCAATTTCGCAACGGTGCGCAGTTTTCTGAGGGTTGGGTAGAAGCACAGAGATACGTATATCTGTGAGGGTTGGCATGGGCTGTGGGCTGTGGGCTGTGCGCTGTGGTGGGCTAGGGGTTGGGGGTTTAGGGTTAGGCTGCTGGCAATGGGGCAACATTGGAGCCATTCAAAACATCTGGGCTCACAATCAAAACGCGCTCTTATTGCCCATTTCGTGTCGCTGCGTGGGCGTAATATGAAGGACAAACAACAACAACAACAAGAAGGGCGAAAAAAGTAAAGTAAAGAAAAACAAGAAATGAAACGACGGGAAAACTCGATTTGAAAATTTCTTGTACAAGGTGCGTGCAAGTATAATAATGCATAAAAAATGGGAATGGGAACGGGAATTGGGATGGGGAATACGCATATTGAATTTTAGTTCTCGTTTTATTGCTTACAGCTAGAAATCAGCAAATTAATGAGAAGCGCGTAGAAGAGCGCTACATGAAATATACATGCATATCTAAAGGATTTACATTCTATATGGGTATATTTCATGTAATTTATAAATAAAAGGTGCAGAGAAATGCTCTTACTGTATCCCTTTTATATAAGTAACGTGTTTTACTAAATCTTTTAACTTGTATTTTTGAGAAGGAGATTAAAGAACCCCACAATATTGCCAAGCAGCAATAATATTTTTCTATAGATTGATTATATATTTCTATAGATATATTATATATATAGAGATTATACAACAGCTACTACTATTCGGATGAAATTTCCTTAAACATCCATAACATCAAATCAACTATGCATATTTGTATATCATATAATATCGCTATATTCTATACATAGCTTTACGTGTATACAAAAAACACATCAGACTCCATCTTCTACTCTCTTGTATAGTACATAGATATGGTCTCTATGTATTATCTTTATGGTAAAATCTGATCACTCTTAATTTTTTAAGAACCCATTCTAAATAAATATTGTATTTCGTATTTGAAAAAAGATTTACAGACATACCAGTATACCTAGTACATAGTTTTAAATGACTTCTACTGGAGTATATCATTCCTCACTTTCGTGCACATTTTTGTTGATAGATAAGCCTAGCATAGTCTACTCTAGGGTATATCGGCCATGGAACTCACCTGTCTTCTCCTTGATCTCGCATAGAACGGAGAACAAAGCCGGCTTCATGCGATGACAGTTGAGTGTGTGCTTCCTGGCCTGCGCCTCGTCCAGCGACTGCTCCGAGATGCTCATGATCTGTTGTAGGATTTCGCCGATGTCCTTCTGCTTGCGCACCTCATTCTCGTTGCCCGCGTTTTGGCCATCATCTTGGCCAGGCAGGCCGTAGCCTTGCGGTGCCATCATGCCCCCGGTGTGGGCCATCATGCGATCCTCCATCGTCGTATGCTGTCTTTCTCTCTCACACGCGGCTCTCTCCCTCTCACGCTCTGACTAACAACTACAACAATTTACGCACTGCAATATGAAGAACAATAAACAAACACGTTTAAACACTTTTCCACATGTTGCAACAGGCAAATACAACAGTAAAAAAAAAAGTAAGCAACAAACACACGCAAGAAAAAAAACCTAGTCAAAAGCTTTCATTTACGTTGCATCTAGTTTAAATAAATTTTCGCTGCTCTTTTGCTCTTCTTCCTCTTGTATTATTCTTTCCTTTGCTTTACTCTATGCGCGCACACACGTCCGCACGCAAAGGCAACGCGCTACCAACTGGCTGACAGCGCTCTCTATCGCCCGCCTCGTTTGCTCTCTCTCAATGGTTCTTGCGTTAACTTGTTTCTGTTTCGGTTTCGCCTGCTGTTTATCTCCACGAACAATGTTAATCCGACTGTCTGTCTGACTGTGCGTGTGCGTGTGCCTGTGTTAGTGTGTGTCTTCTTCGTTTGTCTTCGTTGCAGACTGTGCCAAGTATGCTGTTAAAATAGAGCACGGGCACCTAAGGAACTCTGGGAGGGGAGCTGGGACGCTAAGCAAACTGCGGCATTCGAAGTTGGAGATGGAAATAGGAAGGTGGGAAGGGGAGTTAGAGTTGGGGCGCATGGGCGTCGGCTGCTGCAGCCTGTTGTGGACAGGGCGTGGCGATAGCAAATTCTTAAGGATCTATAA
This sequence comes from Drosophila mojavensis, assembly GCF_018153725.1. Lineage (NCBI taxonomy): Eukaryota > Metazoa > Arthropoda > Insecta > Diptera > Drosophilidae > Drosophila > Drosophila mojavensis. The sequence goes on along the minus strand of NW_025318667.1, from coordinate 1,028,704 downwards.
TGAAAAGTGTAAAGCATTTCTGTCGATGGTGCAAATGCTATATCGATATGTTATAGCTGAGCGTGCAGCTCATTGGAAGATCATGGATGAACACTTGTAGCTGAATTAATTTAAAAATGTTCTATAATGGTATATAAAGATTTCCAAAATATGCGCTAATTTTTGCTATGTTTAAGAATTCGTTCCTTTATATTTTGCAAAATAGAGCCAGTCATGCATATTCTTCAGTATTTTCAAATATTGTAAACTTCAGGCTTCTATGGATGATTTAATATTGAGCATAATGACAAGTGTTATACCGGTAGAGAGGCTTTGCTCCAAGCAAATATCCTGAATTTTTCTTGTGCTTAGCAGAGTAGCAAATGTCATCTCAGCATAAAATTCGACTTATTCAAATTATCGCATGCAACTCTGCATGCAGACTGCGTGTGGGTGGTTGAACGAAAGAAAAGGAACAATGGACAGCGGGCAGCTGACACACGCCTGCGGCAGGGGGTAGGCAAACGCAAAGTTACCTGCGCACTAAACACAACTACAACGCAGCATGCTAGCTAGTTCAAGTGTGTGTAAGTGCATTCACATTTGCGCAAAATGATAATTACTTTTTTGCTCTTTCAAGTGGCTGGCTGCATAAAAAGAGCAAGAGAAGGGAACCGTAATTAGTTTGCACAGCAGCCGAAAGACAACAGGAGAAAGCAGCGCTGACCTTCAGGGCTGCAATATACACACACACACTCGCCCACAGTTACAGCTACTGAGATAGATATGTGCATGCGGACAAAGCGCATCAAAGGCTGCGCAAAAATAAAAACAACAACGCACCAAATAAAAGCGAATAAAAACCTGTTCAATACACACACACACACTCATGCAGTATAATTCTTGAAAATCAGAGCCGCTCCAATTCTGTGCTACAGTGTTTTTGTTGTGTATAACAGCGGCGTCCATATAACAGCAATTGTAAAATTGTTATATGCCTGCTGCTGTTTTTTTTTTTTTTTTGACCAATAAATCAATTGTTTAACTTACACAGCACGTCACGACACGAAATTGCTTTACAGTTATTTTGCGTTTAGTTTTTCAGTTAATGCATTTGCTTGCCTCGCCAGCTGCAATTAGAATTAAACAAAACAAAATATGCACTTGCTATAAATATGTGTATTTATGGCGTGTATAACAAAGCGCACTCGGTATTCGCTTCTCCGTATATTTTTCAATGCGCTGTTTGCTCTTCTTCTTCATTCCATACGCAGCAGCAAAAACGTCGCCACTTTTTCCTTTTTTTTTGTATGGTACACAAAATTTTTCTTGCTTTTACTCAAGTTATGTCAATTGTTGTTTCATGTATTCATATTGTTTACTTAATGCGTACACTTGTACGCAAACGTATTAGAGTTTTGTTGACATTTTGATATACGTATGCACAATAAATCTATGAAATTATTTACCACACAAAAAAATCTGCTGCTGACAAAAAAATGTATCTTATATGTGTTTTTGAAGGGTTGCTATATCGATAAAATGTATTGTAATTCTACCGTTTGCGTTGCGCACTTATGCGTTAGTTTTGCGTTTACATGCCTCAGATTGCGTTTACGTTTTTACGTTGAGCTGTTCAGATAATGTAATCATTACGTCATTCGTGCGCGGTTTACTTTTAAAATTTAATTAAGAATTATTTTGTTGGTAGTAAATACAGTTGAATACAATGTGCTGAAATGAAGTTTCCGTAGTTGATGCCAATCAAAGTTAAAGTTAACTAATATTTATCGTTATTCATATGTAAAGTATTATTAAAAAATGCAAATTAGCAAATTAGGGTGCAATAGGATTACAATTTTATTATTTATATAATGTGTAAAATAGTTTTCAAATTAATTTTTCAGGTTGATTAAAGCGATAATATAATTGGCAGCCAATTTGATTATTTTTAACATAAGTAACGTTAGTGTGGAGCGAACAACGTAAAGTGAACATTGGCATTTGTGCGTTTAGCAACATTTGCATGCAGCCAGTAAGAATATTTTAAAAGGCCTGCCAACGTATTCCATTTAGGTGTGGAGCCAGCTATGTTAAGTTAACATTGGTATTGTTGCTGCGCTAAGCAACATTTGGCGGGCTGCTAACTGAAAGAACGAAACCGCTGGAACAGCTGTTATGTCCACTGTTATTACGAATTAGCAACTCGTTGAATACGGTCGTGTGTTGAGCATCCCGGCGAGCGCGTTGCGAATATTTTGTTTCGAATTAATTTGCGCGCGTTCTAAATGAAAATCATTCTAAATAAATCTAAATGAAATAAATGCTAGTTACAAGTGTATGCAAATAAAAGTGTCTCATTTTTTTTTTAATTTTTTGCATGTTAAATTTGGTGTGTGTGCAAAAAGGGTGTGTACTAAAATAAAAAAAAATCGTGTGCAGCTGTAAAAAGGAGCAGGAGTCACGACCAAAGCGGAGCGAGCAAGAGAGGGAGAAAGAAAGAGAGCTCGTGTAAGCGCTAGAGGGAGAGGCAGGAAGTGCAGTAAGTGTTTTGTTGTTGTTGTTTTTCATTTTGGGCAACAACAATCGCAATAACGGTTGTTACTATTAATGCTGTTGGTGCGGCTTCTATGCACATTTATCTAATGCCTTTTGTGCTAATTCGCGTTTCGCTAGCTCCCTTTTGTATGTGTGTGTGAAAAATCAATAAGAACAGTTTGGTGTATGTGTGAGTGAATTCGTTTGTTTGTGTCTGTGCAGCAGCCGGTGGCTGCTCCTGTGGGCAGAGCTGCCGCTGCCGCAGCCCTTGGCTGTCGTAGGCGTCGCCTGACTTCAAATAGTGAATAAAACTATAAAAAAGGTGTTATTGTTGCTAGCAGCTGAGATAAGCTTTATTTATATTTTATTTGCATTGCGTGCTTTTAATTAGTTTAAAGCATGTTAATTTAACTAAATGGTTTTTTTTCTGCAACCACCAAAAAAAACGAGCAAAGCGTGCGCTGCAAAACGGTAACGCCGACTGCGCTGCCTCTAACGGTGCTGCCGCTTAACTTAACGAAAAGAGAGCGTAAAGAGCGTAAAAAGCGCTCTGCTTATAATAAACAAAACATGCCTACTCCTTGGAGTAGGCAAATATAGGGCATATTGGCATTGTGCCAGATTTGTCTCTCACCATGATTTTTGTTAATTTGTTTGGCCCTCGTCTATTAAAGTGTGGAGCGTTAATTGGGCATTAATGCTATATATAGTAATCATTGTCAAGGCTTACCGTTAGATCACATGTGACAAACTGAAAACGGTTGAAGCTTGAAAAAATCGAAGCGAGTATTAAACAGTTGGCTATGCCCGTTTTACAATGCCGACTTGTATTTGTTTTTTTTTTTTGCAAGCATTTTGCTGGGCGCTGCAATTAAAATGTAGAAGAGAGAAAGAGAGAGGATATATAAAAAAATTAATTCTGATTGGCAGAGCAACAAATTTGATTGCAAACCAAATATGGAAAAAAATATATAAGAAAAGTTTGAAATTATTGGAGTTATAAAGTATATATAAAATTATATAAAAATAGACATCTAAAAGAAAAAAAAAGTTCAATTCAATTAGCAGAGTTTGAACTATTTATGTGGTAAAACTAACTACTAGGTAATATTTTAATTATTATCTATGGATATATAATGTATATATAGATATATGTATACTAAATATCGTATAACCAACTATCCTTCAAGCTAGTTTCACTTCAAATTTGAGCTCACATTAAAAGTTGTCCCAGAGGCCAAATTTTTGTCGTCAACTTTTCAAGTAAATTGGGGTAAGTTGAATCACCTTATCAGTTGGTCGAATGATCAATTATCTTTCTCTCTCTCTCCCTCTTTTATTGCGACTATTGGTACGCATTCTGTAGTCACAGTTTGTCAGTTCCCACTTAAGTGTGAATCACAATTAGAGCGAGAGTCAGAAGAATTGTGAGCAGGGTGTTGCGCAGTCGATTATACCCGGCAGCGAATCTTCCTTTGCTTCCTTTTCAAATGAGTTTGGTTGAGTCATAAATGTGACTCTCACACATTCTCACACTCGATTACCTCTGTGTGTGTGGAGGTGCGTGTGTGTGTGCATTTGTCCTTGACAGCGAGATAAACATCTCGCATTAACTTTTTGGCGACAACAAAAACAATTATCCCAAAGAAAGGGGAAGAGAAACGCCCACCTATGGCGTCATTCTTGGGGCGTGGCAGTACCCTCCGAAAAGCGCCTCGAATGAGCTCACACTGAGATGAAGCTGAATAAACCACAAACACGAACTTGACATTGAATCGCTTGGAAGAGAAATGCGAAAGAAAGAGAGGGAAAAAGAGGTCGTTGGGGGGCTTTTAATGGAACAAGGGTTCTCGAAGATGCTTCCGTAGCACGGAATATGCAAAGGGATAAGAACAAGTGACTGAAAAGCGCGTAGAGCGGTGCATTGGAACTTTATAGCCTCTCTATGCGATTCACAATATACCTTTGACTTTTAGATCAGCAGTAAAATTAAGTAAATATAACTTATATAATTCACAGGGTATGCAGAAAAATCTACTATTGTGCTGTTCTAGGTGATTATCAGTATTTTAACGATAGAATTGGAAAAGATAGATGGAATACCACGCTTGTCTAAATGCTTTTCCTGGCGAATATTATTTGTTCAAAACGCAGTCAATTGCAATTTACAGGGTATCCCTTAGCTAATATTTGGCCAGGCACTCGTACATTAGCGTTGGCAGGCGCTCATCTGGTGGGAACCGAGCGCAGGCCACAGTCCCAGTCGCCGCCGCCGCCGTCGCATCTGATTCGGCTAGCTTGGTGAACAAGAACCCGTTGCCACGCCCACCCGCCTGCCGGACCAAACGCCTCTGCCTACTCGATAAGCAGTGGAGGAAGATGAAGTCGCTGCCCTTTTTTGGGCTACAGCTGCCGTTCGCCTGCGCAAATTCCTGAATAGCATCCAAAAGAGGGACAAGAGTGAGAGAGAGAGATAGAGGAACAGAGAGAGTGGAAGAGGGAGGGGTGATCGAGCGCGTGCGCCACGTTACGCTCGAAGGAGCTGGGTTAAAGTTGGATAAGTGGAGCTGCTGCTTGATTTGTGTAAAGTGTTCCTCAAGTGTGTGTTTGAGTGCTTGTAGGGTATATTGATTTGGAGAAGCAATATGCACGCATCGCTATATAATAGAGTGACTTATGGGAAACTTGTGATGCTTAGTGAGAACTAAAGAGAAAGAAATTAAGGATTTATATGAAACATATATGTTTCATGATCAATCGATTAGAGTGTCTCATTTGAATCACATATGCGAACTCAGCTGTTTTATTTCAAGACCCTGCCTTGTCTTGCAATATCATATAGCTACCTCACTGAACTCAGCTCTCAATAGACCAAACATTAATAGATTTGATACAATCTTGTCTCCTTATTGTAGATATAACATAAGTAAAAACTGGGAGAATAGGCCTACTATATTATACGACTAGCTCACACCTCAGTGAACTCATTTTTTCAGTATATGCACATCGATGAAACTTGGAAGAGCTACTTAATTTGATATCCAGTTGAAAGTTTTATAAATCATATCTTTGATCTATATTCTGGATGTAAGGGCATTTGGTATGCAACAGTCTCTAATTGAATTCGATGTGCTTGTTTTCTGCACTCGGTGGAATTTTTACGAGCTTGTTTATGGGCTCGTTGTCAACAGTCCAAAAATGCTTCGAAAACATACATATATACATGTATAGATACATATATACATATGTATGTTTGTGGATATATGCACTGAAACTGAAACCAAGTCTGGCGCTTTACAATTTGTGGGATTCGCTTTTGTTTCTTCCCTTTTACGCTGAGTTAGCAAATTAGGTGAATCGGCAGCAGCAAAACATGGGAATTGAGATGCAGATCAAGTTGAAGATAAAACATAAAGAACGATCTACAGATGTTCAGATCTACGCGTATAGATACAGCTACAGCAAATGCTGAGTCAGTTAATAAACTTGTGAGAATTACTGTCTCAAATGTTACGCTAATAGTTTCTCATTTATATTCTGTGAGACGGACAGAAATTCATTCCCTTTCAATCTGACCGATTCTAACGATCTGATTGATTTTTATCATGTTAGAGTGTAAGCAATGAGCCGGTTTGAACTTATTTAACTTATACATAGAATTAATAACGTATGCACCAAATCTCAGGGAGCTAGCTGTTGTAGGAGCTGAGTTCACATAGGTAAATTGATGATACTGTTAAACAATCTGTACAGTTCTTCTGTCTGCACATTCTAGATGGAACTTGCACAAGTTTCACAAAGATTGCTTCGCTGCCAGCTGAGTTCAATGGGATAGTTGTATGATATAGTGGATTCCATTCACTAACTTCTAAACCTGCTGCCCAGGCAAGTAAAATCTTAGCTACTTTAATATACATACAGGGTATCCATCAACATCTAAACGTCTATTCGCATTCTTTGCTGGTCTATTCTGTTTGGGGCTCTGTTCTGGTTTGGCAAACATAATTAGCATAAGCGGATGGTCTGCTAAATTAAACGCACAACTAGAAGAGCTTGAGGCAGGTAGAGCAGAAGAGGCGCATGGGACCCGCAGCGAAAAGAACTAACTGTTTCCAACTGTTTTTGTTTGTCTTTTTTTAGTCTATTCATAAAGTTTATTGCTCTGCATGCTCCATGCTCCACATTCTGGAGGCAAATCAAAGAGGAATCTGTAATCAGCGATTAAATTGACGTAACTTTCCATAAATTACTGAAATTGAAAGAGTTTTTTTTTTCTCCACTGCGATTTTGTTTTGTTTCTCGAATAGTTGGGCATAGGTTGAGGCATACGTAGGGGAAATAGTTGGCCCGGGGGTAGCGATTCCATTCTATCAATTGTTTCTGACTACAAATTGAGACTGCAGTAAATGTGGTTGACACAGTCAATTCCGGAGACAGAGATGGGGCAGAGAGACATAAATATACGTCTAGTCTGCATCTATCTCGCTCTCACTCGCTCGCTGTCTCTTTCTTTTGACTCAACTAGAAATTTGAATAGAAATATTAATTACACTGTATATAGACTATATAGATCAGTGTAGGTCGAGCTATGGCTAAAAATAGCTTTGAGATGGGATCTAGCAAGAAATGAAAACTGTCAGAAAAGTTCTCAAAAGTTTTGTTTCGAATGTATTTTGCTTACCAGATAATGGATATACCTAGAAATGTATTCAGAATCTTGGCAAAAGCAAAAATGAAGAAAAGATAGAAGAGATAGACGAGATTGACGAAATGTTGCTGGATTTTGGATATCTGGGAATCTTAGATAGAAATAGATTAGATATGGGAGAAAGGTGTAAGAGATAACAAATGCTAATAAATATGCAAAAATGATAGGTATAAAGCAACAACTTTGCATAGTCAGCAATAGATAAGAAAAAATATATAAAATTGTTTATGCATTAAATATGCAAAAACAGAGTCTGAAGAGAACAGAATAACCAGATAGATCAACCTATAGATCAACATATTGGTATAGTGTATAGATAAGAAGTGGATTATAGATGTATGTATGTGCTAATGGTATAGATAGGGCGTGTATATGTATGAGAATATGTATTATCACTAGCTATATATAAAAAACAAGTAAAGATTGAATCTAGATAAGATAGAAATATGTAAATATTTATAGAAATGGATTGCCATATGGATATATACATGTATAGAGTTTTATTTGTATATGTAGATATAGACATGTAGCCATAGGTATAGTAAATAGCTTATACATATATCTAAATCTATATCTATCTATCTAAATCTACATCTATCCTAGATCAAGAAAAATCGTATTCCAAACTAATGTATTATAAGGTATAAGTACATCTATTGCTATACATAGCTATCATATGATATATTATAGTCCCGTCACAAATCAAGCCCACACATACTTCGGGTATAGCAGGCAATTGTAACTGATCTTAGATCGCATTAAATTCATTTAAAGCCCTCTTGCGAATGCGGAGGGAAATGATGGCGAAGAAGAAGAAGCAGAAACCCTATGACTGTTCTTATTTAAAATTCTCCCGATGAATTTTACACACAAATTGCGACGCCTTCAATTGAGAAACACTTCGCGATTAATTGTGCAGTTCAGCCAGTAGAGGATAGGGGGCGCTAGAAAGGGGTGGGGAGTGTGTACCTCCCGGTGACACCCGGTGCCTGCTGAGATCATAGTCCATCTGCTTTGCGGTTTGTGTGGTCTTTTGTCTGGCAATATTGTCTTTGGACATGGAAAAAATAGCGAAAAGCTGTTTTGCTTTTCATTAAGCAGCAACTGCATTTTTTTAGTACTCTGCGTACCCAGCTCTGGCGGAATAAAGGTACGCCTATGTCTATATAGATTTGAAAGGTTTCTTGAGACGAAAGCACTTGAGAGTGCTCTAGTCGGGAGTGCCCGACTGCCTGTTACCGTTCACCAAACATTTACAATTCTGAGTACAGAATTGAGAATTGAAAACAATGAAGAGCACTTGACGATCATCGAGCCTGGGTCCCATAGCCATGGCCGTAATCGAGCTTTTGAACTTTCTGGAATGTTATTGATCAAATTCGGATCTAAATAAATTGCTGTGAGACAGAATTCTCAAGGAAGGGAGGAAACTCTATATGGGAACCTAACAAAAATGCCATAAATATTTGGTTTAAAAGAAAAAATATACATTTATTTATATGCATGAGATATAAATATGTATATCTAGTTTCTATTTGTTTAAATATAGATCCAAATATTTCATCGCTCAAAACAATTACAAATTTTGTGTTGGGGTTTTTCTTACTTTATAATTAAGTCCGCGCGTGACTTCATTTCTTGCGCCCCTCTCATCGAGAGAAGAAGATTTGTAAATGGGATTTTTCATGTTGCGACTAATTTTAGTCTAAAGTTTTGAAGTTTTTACATGTGTTTTACAGTTCTCTAAATTTGGGGAGGATAAAGATATGACAGCTGCATGACTGACAGCATTTTATGCCCTATGTAAGCATTGAAAGTGTGTTTGTGTGTGTGTGTGTGTGTCTATATTGCGTATATAGGGCATACGCAAGTCGAACAAGTTATACAATCATGTATTTCATTGAGTATATATGTAAATCATATCCTCCATTGAAAGCTCTGCTGAAATATAGGGTATATTGTAGGCGATCATTTGTTGTTAGAGTTATTATTTGACATACTTAAACATTTCACATAGTGTTTCTAGTGTTTACTATACAGGGTATATGCTAGTTGTGCTTAATGCACGTGCAATGAATATTTAAGGAAAATATCTTCGAAGAGAAAAGTCTTCGAGGGACAATTGAGGAAATGCTCGAAGAGTTGTCAAAGCTGCGATACGAAGAATTTTTTGCACATAAATCAATGTGAGAAAAGACCATTAAACGGAAAGGGGAGAAAGAGGAAGCAGTCGAATTGCTTTTGAAGTGCCCCGAAGCTGGAAATTAAAGTGTTCAAGTGATCTATGTGCACTCAGTAAAGCAAGCAAACAAACCAATTCAATAGAGATGCTTGATTTAGTAACAGCTGAAAAGTAGTTAGATTTGACTATGATTGATCGAGAGAGCATTGATCGAGAGTAGTTCAGGTTAGGTTTAGTCCAGATCAATTACCATACCATACCATCAAATTCCATACAAATATAATCTATAATATCCCCCGTTCCGCCTTCCCTTCGTAATGAAACAGATCCTCTCCTTAAATAGATAAATATTTAGTTTTCCCGTTTTGTAACATAAGTGCAATTGCTGCTCTTATAAGTACTATATCGTATGATAAATGCTAGGGTATATCAGTTTCGTGCACCCATAATGGAGTGCTCTTTCTGGTTTGCTCAAGTGCCAGAAGCAGGAAGCAAAACTAAAAATATAAAACAAAGTCATGTACCATATGGGGCAGCTCGAGTCCCGAGCCCTCAAACCGAACCTCTCGAACCCAAAACTCAGAACTCAGATACAAAACTTGAAGCCAGTTGCAGATGCCATTAAATTATAGCTACGATCTATTAGCGATCGAGCGGAAGGGCAGGGCAGGCCAAGGCAAGGCAAGGCAGGATGGGACGGGGCGACACAGTGTGCGATTGAGGAACTGAGGCACAGGGTTGCGACTGGCGACTCGTCCAGCGGGCAGCTGGCAGGCTGCCTGGCTAAAAATAGATGTGGCACGCACACACACACACAGAGAGCGAGAGGGAGAGAGGAAGCGAGGGAGGGGGAGAGAGAGCGACACAGGGAGAGTCGCATGCCTCAGCGATTCCCCCTTGCGATTCGATCTACGACTTGCCTGGAGTAGGAGGAGGAAGCGCGGGCGACTCGCATCGATCTGTAGATTCACTGCGATCGACTGGCTGAGAAATGTGATCTTGATCCGCGTGTCGTGTCGTGTCTGGGCGTTGAAAGGCTGGGCGCCAATGGCCGTGTGAACGACTATAAGATACCCTGTCGAACTATATTTACAATCGATTTAATATGATAGAAGTTTTAGTATAATAGAAAATAGATCTAAAACTAATATATAATATAATCGATACAAGTATCGATAATAAGACAAGACTGCATGATAGAAGTTTTAGTATAATAGAAAATAGATCTAAAACTAATATATAATATAATCGATACAAGTATCGATAATAAGACAAGACTGCAGAGCATAGATAAAAATATTTTAATGTATATTAATCAGCATCCATATGAATTATCGATAAATGAATTGATAACCAATCTCTGTAGCAGTTGATAAACCCCCCCAATTAGCAAAACGATATTCATTGCTCATTACAGGGTATACGACATTCAAATTATTGTTATTGTTGCAGTTGCACTTGAATTGATTATTGTTTGACATGGCCACGAGCCGTGGGGCAATCTGTGGCCCTATGTTTACCGTCTAGACATGGTCGATGGCCAGCCAGTGGTGCTGCAATTAGTTTCGATTTCGAATTCAATTTCGAGTTCGAGTTCGAGTTCGAGTTGCGTCGATTGCGTGCTGAGTGCTTTTCTCTGTTGTTAGAGACCATTAAGAAGGAAGGCTGAATATTTATAGGTATCGGTGTAAGGCATTAATTTGCTTTTGTTGTTATCGATAGTAAATACTATTGGTAGTCGATAACACCATGATTAGAGCCTTACTTAACTGTAACTTGTAGCAAAAGAGGGAGAGCAATGCAGTCGATAATATAGCTATTGGTGTTGTACGAATCTTATCGATAATGATCGTCATTTGTACTCGATATCGATAACAATAATCTGCATGTGAGCACCTTGTATTCCCATACAATTTGTCGCTTAGCAGATGAATTTGAGTAAAATACACATGATTCCACATACTTATCGATAAGTCGATCGATAACTGTGTAAACTGCCCACCCGTGGAGAAAATATGTCGCATTAGATGCCAGACTTTTGTTTTCGCCCCGATTAGCATATGAGTTATTCAACTCTTTATCGGAACGCAAACACTGAAACGTAACGAACCGAACGAACCGAGCAAATATTTGCCAACTGGATAGGCAAACATGGTCAAAAGACAGCGCCAGATCAGCCACCAGGAATAGCGAAAGCTGGAGAGAGAGAGAAAGAGGTGAGCAAAGGCAACAGAGTGAGAGATAAAAAGGGAACAGTCGGTGGAGCCTACAGCGCGCAATCTTATCGCAAGCAAATGTTTTGAGTTTTTTAGCGAATACTAAAGGTAAATATTATGGAGACTAAAACGAAAGAACAAGAGAGTGAGAGTGGGAGAGGGAGAGGGAGAGTGGGAGAGGGAGAGGGAGAGTCTAGAGGGACCGAGTCTAGGCGTGTTTGCCTTTGGTTTTTGGCGTTAAAGCTGCGTTAATGAAGGGGCTGCCCAGTTGACAGTTGACAGTTGAGCGAAACAGAAAAGAGGATGAGAGAGAGGATGAATGAGAGAGTGGAAGGGAGGGAGCTAAATAAGCAGACAAGGGAGCGAGATACTGGGGTGGTAAAGGACAGCGGAGAGTAGAGAAGTAGCGAGACAGACAAGGTGGAGTGAGAGAGAGAGGGAGAGAGAGAGTGGGGAAGATTGAAGGGCAAGGAGAGCGAGGAGGTAGTGAGGCGAGTCGAGAGAGTGAGAACTGGCAAATTGCAACGAGACACAACAGAGACTGAGAGAGAAAGGAGAGCGGGAGAGGTCGAGGCAGCGAGGGCTGCTGTCTGTCATTGACACTGGGCGTGCCAAAGGATGCAAAAGGATGCGCCACTGGGCTCTTATCAGCAGCCCGCAGCAAAACATTGACCTTTGCCAGAGTCAACAGTCGAGTTGCAGCTGCAGCTGCAACAGTAGCAGACGGCGTCGCGTTGATTTAAGCAATTAAGGGGCAAAGGGCTCAGTTTTACAATCATCAACAGTTGCAGCGCCTATTATGCTCTATGCCCATTCAAATGATATGTGAACTGGGTATATTCAAATTTAGTGTCGTCTTCATGGAATGGGAATACAAATATCAGATTGAAAAGCGAATCAACAATTATCAATTGCTTGAGAAAAGGGATTTTGAAAGACCTAACGCATTCGAGTTCGATTGAAAAGTGCATTAACGACTCACAAGAATTGTGATGCCCTGCTTACAGGGCATTTGCTAGTCGTGCTTGCAGTGCAATTGTAATTGAAATGCGGGTTCCGTTCATCGGGTTCATTGAAACAGACACGGACACAAGTATAGGGTAGTTCGAGTGCTTAATTGAAAATCAATTGAATCGCATGCTCGATGACAATACAAAAATAAATTTCTCAACAATATTTTTTATACTCGTATAATATATAATTGTCAAGTGTTGTTGGCGCTTCTGCACTTTCACTAAGTCGAACAGCAAAATAGAATAATAGAGCTATACAGTAAATAGCGAACCAGATGAATGTTGCTAGCCAGACTAGTTATTACCCTGTAGATTTACAAATCTTAGGCCATATTGAAATGAATGTTATATACCGTAAGATGAGATATGACAACAGTTCCATATCGAATTGGAACACTCCAGCATGCAGAGTATCCGAGTTCCATGGGTATATAAAGTATGATTGGATAGTTCAAATTGACATAAGTCTGGTCTTAAAGCTATATAGGTATATCATACGTAACAATAATAATAATAATTGCAATGCACATTGGCTCAGCTTTCAGGTAGCCTAAATGACAGCCTCAACTATTTACAGGGTATTCATCATAATCAGATTTTTATTTCTTTATGAACATTTAATGCGGTTTGAAGCTTTAGATCTTTTATTTCTACTTGAAGACTCTATTGAGCGCGTTGCCATATCGTTCACATTCGCTTCGACTGGCAACATTGTAGCTTACGGCGAAACGGGAGTGGGGCGTGGCAGCTAGTTGTCTGTGTGTTTGGCTTGCTCGCTGTTTGCTTTAGGCATTGGCGATTCGCATTCATTATGAATATGCCACATACTTGTAGTCTCTAGACTTTCCACACACTCAAGCTGCCGCAAATTATCGCGCCCCGCTTTGAGGCGCCTCTTCTTCTTTCCGCTCACCTACTCTCCCTCAGAATGAGTTGCGTGACAATCGCCCATTGAGCAGAACAAAGCGTTGCATGCTTTTTGACTGCCTAAATTTCTCGGCCTGCTCTTCCCCCGGCATTCCTCGACCTCCATGGCTGGCCTGACCCCTTTTCTAATGAGCTGTGCATGCTCTAAATTATCAGCGGTCTTGTTTGTATGTGTGTGTGTAATATGATATTATACATAAAGGCATATATATCCTATATGCATATGCAAACAGTAAACAGGTTGTATTGGCATCCATAAGCCATTTGTGCCTCTGCATTGGGCTAAAGAGTTGGCTTCAGTTGTCTCGACAACACAAGAAAATCTACTGAGTAGCTCTTAGCCGTTCATTACTATCCATCCATATTTATAGAGGTTATCTACAAGTCACTTATTATCTGAAGATCTTTTCTAAGACTTACTATACTTAGAAACAGGGCATCTATCAGTCTTTCATCGCAAGCGCTTACGAGGTATCTGCTAGTCGTTGCACGAAGGCCTTAGTAACATTTTGGTTATATGGGAATTTGAAGCTAATTAATGCTGCGCCCCTTAGTGGTGTCTCATCATCCTCGTCATCGCCATCGTCATTCTCTTAGTCATGGTTATCGTTATCGCTATCGTTATCGCTGCAGTTCTATTGACACCCATTGGGGGCGACAGTCCAATGGCCACTGATTTGCATTGCGACAGCTGGCATATGCTCGCTTCTCAGCTAGACCTTTGGCTAGGACCCACACATTCAAATAGAACGCAACAGTTCCCAAGGTCTACAAGGAGTTTAGGCATCTTCTTCATTCCATCTAATATCCATGAGTTGGATAGGATAGGGGCACTTCTCAATAGCTTTTCGACAGTATTCGAGCTTCGAGCTATAGAAATGAAATTATTACAAGAAAATATTCTTTAAAATGGATTAGATTACCAGAATCAATCGAGCTTGCGACAGCTCTCACCTCTCTCTTTCTTTCGTATTTACTTTACTCATTTTGTCTTGCTCTAACTCCATTTTTCTCTTCTCTTGTTTACTTCTCTTCACAGTTGATTTTCTTCCAACTTTTATCGCCATTTGTGAACACAGCAGGAAAACAGCTAAAAGGTAAGTGAAACACCTCAAAGACTGGAGGAAAGAGGCTAAAGTGCATTGTGAGCGAGGTTGATGGAACGGACTGCGGGCAGGAGGGGCTGGGAGGAGATGGTCTTGACAATGCCAACGTACCTTGGCGAGCTCTTGCAGGGCCTCCCTCACGAGTGCCGATGGGCTGAGAGAAAGACAGAGCACGGCCCGCCCCCAACTCTAGCCTCCCACTCCAGGGCTGCAGCTTCTACCCCTAGCCTTGGCTTCCTTACGTATCCTGGTGGACAACGCCTTCGTCGAGGGTGTCTGCTCGCGCATATTAACACTTGCGGTTATTTAGATTTTGACTTATGCCAGGCACACATACGTATATATGTGTATGTATGTGTGCACATACCCTGTATATACCCTCGTTTAGTCGTAGTCTGTTTGTCAAGCGTTTTTGTTTGTGTTTTGCTGCTGCTGTTGTAATTTTTATGTCTTCGAGGCTTTTGCAACAGCCACACACACATATCATTGTCACACACACCCACCCAGCTCATATGCACACACATAACTCATAAGCATACACACACACACACACACACACATACTCACACCGCTCTAGCTGCTTTCATTTCGTTTTTGCAACCCTTTTTTTAAGGGCTCCTTTTTGCTCAGTCTTTGTAAGCCACACACATAGACTGCAATGTTCGTGTGTGTGTGTTTGTCAGCAGCTCAAATTGCGTCCACCCTGAAGAGTATGCAACATCATAATTCCATGCAGCATTTTAGACAGCAGCCGCAATGTATGCAATAATTTTGCATCGAAAAGTTAATGCACACATGAGATAAATGCCTGACTGGTAGATACCCTGGCTATGCTGCTAGTCAAAGCAGCTGCAGCTGCTCGTATAGTATACCAAAATCAATCTGTATGCCATTGTAATGCACTGTTTGACTCGCAGATACCCTGTAGGTAGCACTCAACTGTGGTCTATGGTCTATGGTGAGCGTTAAGCCCGAGCTAGGAAGTATAAGTAACTATAGTATATGCATAATATATACCGTGTAGAGGACAGTGACGAGTAGATGTCCTGTACGACCTGGGACTAATCTACGCAATGCTGCGCTTGACTGGAAAATACCCTGTGAACGCGTGTACGCCAGACGCGCAGTGCAAGCTTTTTCGATGATTTGACTTTGTTTTTGAGCGTGTTAAGGCTAGAAATTTCCGATGACAGTAGATTCATGTATTACTTTGTATTCCATAGATATCCGATACCAGGCTCCCTTCACCACACATTTGTGGCTTGGCGAATGCATGTTTTATCATGTTATCACACTCCGAATGTGAATGCAACCCAAGCGCAGTCGCTGCGTCAACTGCGCAGCTAGCAGAGCGCATGAGTCGCTTGTTAGATATGCCTAGAAGAACTGTGGAATGATTGGAATCTCAGATACTGTTTGGGTTTATGTCATTTATTTTATTTTGTTTCATGCACCACAATATATAATAAACACGTTGAAACAGCATAGATTGCTGCGGTACCTCTTCTTGCAGAGCTCCTATTCAATTTAAAATACATGTCCGAAATCAATTTCAGCCCAAAGGCTCAGCGAGTGATGTCACTCTATCCTATTCGGCTGTATACGGGCTTTCCAATGCATCGTCTATTGAGAAGACATCCATTCCTAGAGATTGTTGTGGCCTGCGTCTTGCATTTTGTGCTGTCGCTTTTTTGACTCTCTTCGGTTTGTTCACTTTTGGTCGGGGCTTAGTAGTCCTCTTAGGCTTGCCGGTGTGGTGAGGCTTTACTCTCCTATCTTTCACTGCTTTGGTCACTTTTTTCACGGCGCGGCGCTTTGGCGTAGTGACCGTCTTACTGAGTTCTTCAGATGAGTGCGATGCTATGGGTCGCGAGCGCAAACGCTTTCTCTTAGCCTGAGTTTTCCGACGGGATTCGGGACTAATTACTTTTTTCTGCATTTTCAAAGTATTCTTGCGATGCTTCTTGCCACAGAACTTGCAGTGGTCGCTAGTCAATCGACGAGCCGGCGATCCAGCCATATCTTTAATTTTGCGAAAAAAAAAAAAATTAGTAAAATGTATATATTTGTATATAAAAATATATTCAACGAAATTCAATTTTGTATTTATTTCTCTATTTTATTTTTCGAAAAAAATTTTTTATTTTTTTTATTTTTAGTTTAGGTCTGTTCAGATCAACAAAATGAAATAGAATGAATATATTTCCTTTACTGCCCGACTCCCTAGGCTCTCCGAATGTTGAAATCGTTTCAAGGCTCGCTTTGATGCCCAGAAACTTGAACTAGAGTGTTTGAAAATGTTTGCTCCACTTGGGATTTGTGTAGGGTAAATGTGTTCCAGGGTATCTATATGTAATTTAGTATATATATTTAAGAAATAAATAAATTTAAGAATATTTTCGTTTCTTTTTTAAAGCTATTCTCTAGAAAAAGTCAACAGGGTATAGCTAGTCGACTATTTGATTTACCTATTGCAGGACATCGAGGTTTACAGTTGTGATATGCAATCTTATATTAACATTCAAAAGGTATTATTGAGTCGAGCTTTTTACGTGTAAATCGTGTTCTACATCTACATTCTAGTATAGCGCTAGATCCTAGGGTAACTGCTGGTAGAGCACTGTTGTGCGGCTCGCAAATCAATTTTTTAATGATATTCCAAAATCAAAGAGACACCAACGCATTTAAATTCCCCAACGACAAATAGAAATGTATAAATATTTAATTAAATATTCGCATAATTGATACCCTCTAAAATGATGTAAATGGATGTTCGTGAATAAACTAATAATTATAAAATAATCTATTCCGTAGCTCTAAGAATGCTAGAGATGGATTATAGAGCTTTTAAGCAAGTATAAGATGGAGTTTTCAATTCAAGGCTTACAGGGTATCTCTTAGTGAATGATCGCCCTAAATCGTTTGCTGAAAGATTTCAATGTTTTCATTTTTTAAATTGTTCAGTTGTACGTCATATAATGTGACTTTTGGTGGTATGCATCAGCAGCTACAGCTCCAAGGGTATTTTTCAGTCTAGCACTCCCAACTAAGCTTAGCACTCGAGTTGCTTCTGATTGGAGATATTTGGCTGGTGTGCGTTGGCGCTCGAGTCGATTTAAGGATCGTAGGTGGCTCACCAAAAACTACTTTAGAGCGAGAGGCAAAATAAGAGAGAAAGAGAGAGAGAGAGAGATGGACGGGCAGTCGGTCTTTAGGCTTAATTAATAGTATTTTGTACAAATTTGGTTGTCATCGTTTCGGATTCTTGCGGCTTAGCTGTGTTGGTCAACTCATTTGGTTGGGCAATAACCACAATACAACGCATTTGTATACCCTATGGAGAGCTAGACTGTATTCAGGGGTGTATTGACTGTGCGCCATTCGTGGTTGCCTCAGCCCTGGTAATCGATACTCATTAAAAGCTATCGAAATAAAGATGTGGATTGTACAGATTTCCAGTTTCTTCATCTACAGAGAGAAGCTAGTCCACACTTTGCCCAGTGTGGCTGTACAGGGTATTGCTTAGTCTGAGTGTTAGTTACAGTCTTTCCCTTACTTGTTTTTTCCACTTCTTCTGTTATCTGTTTTCCTGTTTTTTGCGTAATGAAAAATTGCAGAGTTTTTCCTTGCAGCTGATGAGTGCCAAGACTTCCCCCCGCGCTTCTCTCTCTCGGCCTTCCATCGAAACAGTTGCTCAATTCGCATATTTGCCAAGCTCCAGTGTGCGAGTGTGCGTGTGTGCGTCTGTGTGTCCCACTGGCCAAGTGTCGCGACGCCTTGGTTCGCAGCGCGTCGTCTTTGGGTCTGGCTGAAAGAAAGCTTTCAATGCGTTTCATGCGCCTCAGCTTTCCATCAAATAGGCGTCTTCTAATGCACGTTTTCCCAGACGTGTGCAGACACGCAGACATAGGCTGTCTAAATCCCCTCTGCTCCCCTCCTCTGCATCACCCTCCCTCCCTCTTAGCCGATTGCCCGCACACATACGGACACACAGAGCCAAAGTCGAGCCCAAGTCTTGAGTTTTCAGCTCGAGTCCAAGCCCAAAAGTCTGGCTCTAGGTCAAGGCTGGGCGCGGCAGGCGTTGCGTTTTACGTGACAGCCAATTTTTGCTTGTTGTTGTTGTTGTTGTTTTTGTGGTTGTTCATTGTTGGTTGTTTGTTGTTGACACTTGCAGTTACATCGATAAGCACACGGTGAAAGCAGCGACGGCGACGTCGACTGACCAAGAAATTAATGAAACGAAAAGAGGCATAAAAATGGAATCTAACTTGAACAAGTCGAACTTGAAATGCTCTGAGATGCGAGGGAGACAGAGCGAAGGTAGGACCGAAGGCCTGAAAGAGTCGGAAACACCGAAGGACTGAGAGAGAGAAGGAGAGATCTAGTTGAAGTAATAGAGAACGAAACAAAGAGATGCACAGAGGCAAGCAAAGCAGAAGAAGGTGGATCAGAGTTGGAAGGAGGGGAAAAGAGACAAGAATAGAGGGAATGATGAAAGAGGAGCGAAAGAAGAAAGCAAGATAAGAGTTTGGGAGGAAGAAAGAGGGGTAGACATGAAGAAAGAGATACAAAATGAGAGCGAAAGTACAGAGAGGAAGAGAGAAGGAAAGAGACCCATGCGATTTACGTTGGCTAATGCTACATATTGAATGAACAAGTCTGAGAGGCCCTCGCAAGTTAGGGTATTCGAAGAGTGTCGGTTGACACATGTCAGGGGAATGCGCTAGTTGATTTGAGATCTGCAACCATAAATTTGATTTGTAGTTCCACTATGTCAACAGCTGCTACGCCCTCCATAGCCTCCCTCTATGTACTACGCCTAGCTCCAACTCTTTTTCTGTAGAACTTCCAGAGACCGAAATCAGTTCTTGCTGTGGGAATCTTTATTTTTTTGTTTTGGAGAAAAAACGAAAGTGCGCTCGAAATGCAGAGGAAAAGAAAAGAGAAGAAAAAATGAAATGTGTAACTCGTCTATTTATCAGAAATGGGTTCGACGAAATGAGAAAAAGAAAAAACTGGGCTTGTTCTCATGATATGTTAGCTGCAATTGCGACTCGAGTTTACGGCTTAATCTAATTTCTAGTAGGGCAAAAGAGAAAACGAGCTTGGTACCAAAAATTAATAAGAAATATGATAGAAATTCCAATCGAACCTGTGAAGAATTGTGACTAGACTTACTTTCTTATGGGTACAGAGAATCTCTCTAGGGCGAAAACTGAACTCTTTAGCTATATATTATATACAACGATTGAACTGGCAGAGTAAGTAGATGTTTAGCCTAATTGGCATGTTCATCTCTTATACAGTTATCAGCTAATGAATACATCAACTTTTTAGATTCCCCATTCCGAACTTTGGGTCTTGAAATATAGCTCGCGAACTTGGATAGCAACAATAGTATATGCAAAAGGCGAGATTACCTCTCACTGAACAATTTCGTCTTGAGCCTTGCCTTAATTCAATTAATACCCCAAAGTATGTGTGGAGTTCAATAGCAAGCTTATGGCTATTTCTATTTGTTGTGTTTGTGTATTCGATTCGTAATATTATAAATTTTTGTGGGCCGTTAACAAATTAATTGTTACGCTCTTTAAATGTTAATCAAAATAGACGCCAACGTTCGCACAGCTACAAAGGGGAGCTGAGCATTATAAAAGCGGCATAAGAAGAAGAAGAAGAAGAAATAGAAAAAGAAGATGATAAGGAGCGAGAGGGAGAGTCAGAGGCAGAGAATGAGTGAGTTGAAGCAGAGGAAGGAAGAGGGCACCACACGCACACACACACACAAACACACACACACACACAAACACACACACACACACGCAAATGGGAAACGGCAAACGCCTTTGAACATAATTTATGGCCAATTTGATTTTATTTTCATTCAAATTTTATTTCACTTTAAGACGTTCCACAGCATCTTAAAGCTAAAAGCTCTGGGAAATGATAGACTACAAACTATTCAGCATTGTAGATCAAACATTATTTTACAGTTAAGCCAGTCTCTTACCCTAGAAGTTTTATTATATATGTAGAGGAAAAAACTGTGCTAAAATTTCATTGAGGGTATCTCTCAGTCGAGCGACTTTATGTTTTTGCAGAAGCTTTGCGGAGAGAGAGAGCAGCTCAAAGTCAGCATTACGCATATTACAGTGTAACTGGAAGTCATTCAACTCTGCGAATACTAGGTAGAAGTTTTTAATACGAGTCAATATATTTGTTCTGCTCATTGCAGGGTATTTCTCAAGTGATCAGTTGATTTTCTTCGATTCATTCGACTTTGTGCGAAAAAAAAAAACTTGTATAGAAATTTACAGCCAAAACAGAAAATTAAGAAAGAAATGGGAGAAAGAAAGAGAGAAAATATAGAGAGGAGGAGGGAAGAAAAAACGTTTTATTTTTGTTGTTTTTTTTTTCATTTTTTTTTCTTTAGTGTAAGCGATTAGCAAGAAGAAGAAGAAGCAGCCAAAGCAATTAATTGATGGGAATTTCTTTCTTTCTTTTCTAACTTTATTTATTATGATTTTATTTTGAACTTCAGAGGAGCTGCCGGTCTTTGGCTTCGTTTAAATATTCAAATAGAAATCGAAAGCTTTTTGATATTTTCAGCTAATTTCGTTTCTCTGTCTCTGTCACTCCCTCGCTCACTGACTCACTGACTCACTACCTCTCTCTTCTCCTCTCGCTCTCGCCAGCTATGTCTTCTAATTTTAGCTATAGAAACAATAGATGCATTTGGGTTTTGTTCGGGCATTACATAAAAACATATCAAAAGCTGAGAAATTAAGAAATAAAGAAACAAAATGTTTGGCTATATTTCGCTGGCCAGATGATTCGCTTTTCCTTTTAAGCGAAATTAAGTAATAGAGGCTTGTTGGGAAAAGTGTTAAGTGGGGGCGTGAGAAGCCCAGAGAGTGACGCCTTTGTCTTAATTACTCTATTAGCATTCACCTGTGGCGAGATGCGGAAAGAGAGCCTCAACTGTGTGTGTGAGAATCGCAGACAGAGGCACATAACTACTTCCTTAGTTTTTTTTGAGTATGAATCGATTAACTTTTTTTTATTTAGTCAGCATCTCTATCTCTCTCTGTCTGACTCCATCTCTCTCTTTCTCAACAACAATTGGAAATGTTGAAGATGTTTCTTGGACATGAGAAGCGCAGCGAGCGGCGCAAACGTTTCTTCAGCTCCAACAACTCACTCTATTAGCTAGTACTTGTGCCTGGGCCTCGCCCCCTCTCCACATATGACTTCATAGCGCTGATTAACAACAATAACTGTAATAACAAGCATCGACATTAACTTTATTTTTCTTTTTGTTGTTGCTCTTGCTCACATTTCACGCACTCACGTTTTTCAATGCAATGCTTACACACACATTACAAAAAAAAAAAAAAAAGCCGCAAAAGCCGCAAGAGGCTTCGTTTCTACCTCGCTCCCGCGCTGCCTCTTGTGCTGCACGTTTAATGATCAGAGCTTGAAATACTCTTGCTCTCTGTGTGTGAGTATGTTAGCTATGTGATGCACTATACAGCGCTATGTTGAATGATTGACTGACTGACTGTCTTGCTGATTGAAGTGAAACTTAGTCCTGGCTTAGCTGTCTGTGATTGACTGATTGATTGACTGCCTGATATTAATTGATTGACTGATGGACTAACTAATTGTGGCACATGTTAATATTGATTGACTGGTAGGATGATTGGATTGAATGGAAGTTTCAATGTCTGACTGAATAAACTGTTTGGCATATCAGCTTTGGTTGAGTTACTGATGTTGATTGATTTCAATTGATTGATGGATAAAAAAAACTATAAGTATATTGATTGATTGCCTACTTGATTGATTGCCCTTTTAACGAACTGGGTAGTGCTTATTGCTGATCTGGTTGATAGAGCTTATTGATTGCTTGACCTACTAATTGCTTGGCTAGTTAACTAAGAGACTCTGACAGTCAAAGCCAATCCACGCATTAGTTAACCAAACCTTGCATAAATTTACATTAAAGGGTATTCATGGATTTGTTGCTCAAGTGGATATCTTCTCTTATCTGTGACTCTCCTTAAAAAAGTCATGTTTTAATTTTTCAGCATAAACAATTATATAAAATATAAATAAGCAAAGCAAGAAAAAACGTATGTGAAATACTTTTCGCGCGTACTTAATCATTTCGAGACCAATGACAAATTATCTCAATGATTCGCATACAAATACGTGACAATAAAATACCCTGTGATAAACTAAAAGAATTTAGTAAATAGCAGTTTTAGTTGAATGACTGATGTGCTTGATTGAATGATTCGCAAATTGAATGGTCGATCGATGGTTGAGTCAGTTCTGATTATTGAATGATTAACAAGTGGATTGATGATGATGAGAACTATGCCCATAAGTAGATTGATTGACAAATTTTGTGATTGAATGACTAATTGAAACTGATTGAAAACATATTCAGTTTGAATTGGGTTGCATGAAGCCGTAATAAACGTCATTTATACCCTATAATTTCCAACTATTAATTGGTTCAGGGTATATGCGAAGCAGTTAGTTTTGCTTTCAGGAATCGCTGCCCAAAATTCGTGCGAATCTCTTGAAGAAAACGAAGAAGCTACAAAACATATTGCGCAAGTGGTTAGCAGTGAATGCGGAATGTGGGATGACCTTTTGCATAGTTCGAATCTGAAGTTCACGTCTTGTTCTGCCTCTGGCTCTGGCGCTGCCGCTGCCGCTGCCGCTGCCGCTGCCTTTGCATTTGCGTAACGTGGATGCGGCTTGAGCTGGGCTGCAACGGAATGATATACACATATACATATATAAGTCAAGGGTTCAAAGCAATAAATTGCCTTGGGCTCTCGGCTCACACATTTTAGAGATCCAAATGTGCTTTGTTTTGAGTTTTAAGATATAAAACTAAATATAAGTTAAGACTTTCGACAATCTAAGGAGGCTGGAGAGTCCAGTCAGACATTCAAGGGGAGAACCTAACCAGTTGAACAGATTTAGTTCAGTTTATATTCGGACTAGAGAGAGTTTAGACCTATTGCTTCAAATTGTATAAAAAGTTGTTATATATTCACAAGAACTCAACACAGCGTCCCCCAATCACTAGTACTCTAGTATGGGAGCGCTTAACTTATATATATGATATTTATAAAATATAAAAATATTCTCGAAATGAGCAAGGATTTGCTCAATTCCAATAGTTTCAGTTCAGCTTGTTGATTCGGTTCGAACCGAACTTTTATCTCGTCTTTCCTTTCCTTTGCAGTTTGAGCGGTTAAGGTTATCTTCTCTCAGCTCAAGGAAATTGTGGCTCATCTGGATTTAGGGTTTCGACTTTACTAGTTTCAGTCATGGAACGGTTCGGTTACTCAGTCATTGGCTTTCGGTTTCTGTTGGACCGAGGTGTGGCTGGCAATGAAGTTTAATGCGTTGCATTTGCCTAGCATGAGTAATGCTCTTTAATAAGTTGACAATCACAGCGAGACATAGATAGTAAATGTATAGGTATATGTGTATGCACGTGCATAAAGATGTGGCATCTAATGCAGTGTCGAGCTAATTTACGATGCATTAACGATAAGTTGCGTTGATTTCTTTTAATGACCTACGCCTCGGATTACTGCTCTGCGCGGAACTTTGACCGAGAGATCATTAAAGGCTAGCTCAAAAGGCGGTAATTTATATGGCATATTAGCGAGATGAACAAGCTGAACGACCAACGGATACCCTGTAAACTATAATAAAGTAAAAAGCGAAACAAGGGCAGTTGAGAAGGGGCTACAGAGATGGAGAAGAATGAATGGAGTTTTGAAGAGCTCTTATGTAATATATTTTAATAGTGGTTGCATTGAAGGTTTTTAGCTGTCAATAGGTTCAATTAGAGTTACATATTCATCTAGAGAGGCAAAGTAAATTATATTGGAAGTTTTCATGGATGCTTCTTGGAAGTGCTTACAGAGTTTCAGTCAGAAGATTTTTCTTTTATGATTTTTGTAGATGCAGATCCTATTTTAATTTCAGCTCGAATAGCATTTATCTGCTCGCATATGCCCTGATCAGTTTTTTATTGCTGCAGGGTATCGAAAAGTGCAAAATGTTTGCGCAATTTTAATTGGAAATTAAAAAGTCGGCATAAATTTTCGTGACTATGAACGCTGAGTCGCAGTCGCAGTCGCAGTCCTCAGCAATCATGTCCCATATCTTAAATCGTCAGAGTCAATGCCAAATGCATGCCATGCCACGCCCACATTATAAACTTTTACTTTGAACTTTGACAAAAAGCGAACAGAAAAAGCAAACGGGGGGCTAGGCCCCAGCTGGAGGTTAGAGACATGCGTGTGCGATCCCCTCCCCGCACAGCGTCCAGTTGGCCAGTTTCTGTGTGTGTGTGTGTGTGTGTCTTTTTTGTACATTGGCAAATTTGTTTTTAATTTGATTTCTGGTCACCAAGCTGAGCTGCGACTGCGACGCCAACTGCGACTTCATCTCCAGCTGCCATCTTCAGCTGCAGCGCGATTCCTCCTCGTTTGAGTCATTCAACTCGCGAGCGCAACTTTCATATAAAGCAATAGAGAAGACCTAGACTCGCAATTTACTTTCTTTACACACAGACAGACACACACACACACCCATACACACACAGACAGACCGACAAGCACACGCGAGAGTTTCCTCCGAAAGAAGCAGGTGAGGGGCGTGGTCAGCCGCGGGGGCGTCCATGGTAAAAGGAGCTTTCGTTGTTGCTCTTTTTTTTTTTGGTTTTTGTTTTGGTTTTGTTTTTGGGTGGGTGAAACCGATATTAGCTGAGCGGAATTGTTAATTAACGCGTACGACATATGTTAATACTACGCAAAGGTCTCTTTGATTTCTGCTTTTGTTTATGTGTCTTGGCGAAACGGTCCAAGCCGGAAAGGCGAATGACGGATGTGCATACAATGCGCGATGATGGCATAAACTTTGAGAGAGAGAGAGAGAGAGAAGTGGCTGGAGAGTAGGAGGAGAGAATGGATGACTAATGCTGAAGAGAAATTCGTTAAATTAGTTATCGATATCATACCGATGACACTGGTTGCAATGAGTCGAAATGTGTGACATAGGGCAGAAACAATAATCGATAGATCGAAAGCAAAGGTCATCTTGAGCATCTGATTTATCCATAGCTGTTATCGATAATCGATAAATTAGACCACAATCCAAAGACTTTAAAGACTCTTGCTCTATATGACTCTTTCTCTTACTATCTATCTTTGTCGTCATATGTATTCGATCTGTATATCGTAAATATCGTTCTTCTTTACTTTTTTCTCACACACACAAGTTCGTTGTCCAAGTCTTTTGTTGTTTAACCGGCTCGTTGCCCCTAAGACATTTCATAAATATATTTTTTTTATTTGTGTTGCCTATAATTGACAGGCGCATTTCATCAGTCTGTCAATCTGTCGTTCTGCTGCTCAATCAGTCAGTCGCCCAAACTGTGCGACCCGCTCACACACAGCCACAGCTAAGCTCTTGAAGCGCGGCAGACAGACTTCTTTTACTGCTGCAAGCACTTGTAATGCAAGCCATGTCTCTGTCTTTCTCTCTCTCTGGCTGGCTGTTTGGTCGACGCGCGCTGTAAACGAAACAAAATATTATTTTGGTGTCTTTATTTCCACATTTCGCTTCAATTTCTTCAGCTAGAATATCAAAAGGTTTTTTTGGTTTTGAGGGCGACTCTTGTTTTGGAGAGGCTTTCTAGTGAAATTGAAAACACATTTTAATAACATGCCAAAATTGAAATGCAAAGACAACACCAACAACAACAACAACAACTACAGCAACAAAAGTTGTTGACAAAATTTCACTTTCAACAAAAAATCAAGTGAATCTTTCAATTGGAATTGGGAATTGGTATCGGAATTTAAGACAGAGAGAGGGTGACAGAGGGAGAGGGAGAGGGAGAAGGAGGGAGATGAGCTGCGTTAAGTTGAGTTAAGTGCGGCGTCTCTGATAACACACTTTTTTCGTCAGAGGGGCGTGGCAAGCAACAACAACAATAAAAGTTATAGAAAATTTTGATTAGCCGGAATTGGCTTTCAGCTTTGGGATAGAAGAAGGCGTAGCTCAGCTAATGAAAGTGTTTTTTCTTTTCATTATTTCGAAAACAAACGAGATATAATTGAAGCACTCTTTATTTCCATTCCCACATATATACCCTGTAACCGTAGAAAGGGGTGGGTAGTGCAGCGATGCAGAGCTCTGACCGTCTCTCTCTTGATTTGAATCTTTTACCACTTATTAATACAGGGTATTTAACAGTCGATCATACATTAAATGTGCCAAAACTGCAAACACAAATGAATACAGAGTATTAAATAGGCGAGCAGGCATTTTGTATATCACAATTATAACTAGATCAATATACGAGGCATTTTACGGTCGAGCTTTATTCAGATATTTGGATATTTAAGAGGTGCTCGACTTCTGGGCGCCCAAAAAATTTTCACGTTTTCTTAGGCAATGGAAAATGTTGTTCGTATGAGGTAATTAGGCAAAGTTTCGATTAAGATCTCAATGACTTTTTACGTTGTGCGCAATGATTTGGCTGTAAGACACAGAAAGAGCGAGACAGCAGGCGTAGGAGACACAGAAAGAGAGAGAGAGAGAGAGAGTGAGAGAGTGACGGAGATAGAGAGAGAAAGAGTTTCTGCCTTATCTATATGCATTAAAAGTAAATCTAAATCAATTTTTTGTATTCGCCTTCTATATAATTACAGCCAAAGATACAGAGATAACGTCTAGATGCCTAACCTGATGACTATGCTAAGAGGTAAGTCCAGCAAGTTCGTTGCCTAAGTCTTTCGTTTCAGCTTTATGAACCACGAGGCGTAATGCCTCAATGAATTGCCAAAAAATCAAATATAGATGTATGTATATGTATATAACTATATATTTATAAATATATATACATATATATGTATATAACTATATATTTATAAATATATATACATATATGTCGAGGAGACATTGACAGCGATTTAAAGAAGTAGCGTTACATAAAGTCCAGCCAACATGACACGCTTTTCAGTATATTTTTTTTAAAACCGTTATTGCTCTAACCATACTTATCGAAATACTCTTAAACAAACGGTATTAGTGAGTAGTATGTGCCGTATGACTGCTTTTGGCGTCTTTCAAGTTGAAAATTGTAACTCATCTGTTTTATTTGTATTACTACATCAGTGCGCTAGGGTATACCGTGAGTGTTGGCGCCCTTAGTAATTAGGAAAGGGTATATATATGCCATACACTAAGTGGGTTATAAGAGGCTATAGTTAAAGGAGAGTATATAAGTATATAGTGTAGAATATGAGTATATGCGGGGTGCATTAGTTGAGTAGAGTAGCTTAGGATAAGGTACTACTATTGCATTTTGGTGTTTTACTATCCTCTACAGAGAGTAATTTTTATATCATAAATAGTAGGGTATAGCATGGGTAAGGGTATGCCTGGATATAGCTTGAATAGGACGCTCCTGCACTGCTGTAGTATAGCAGAAACTATAGTAAGGTGTCGTATTTGTCGTATTATTTTCTGGTGTCTCACTATTCTCTTTCTCTCTCTCTCTCTCACTAATATTATTTGCTTTTCCTTTTTTTATTGCTTTTGTGTGACAGACTTTGAAATATTTGTAAGCCCATTCCGTTTGGGGCCTTTCGTTTGGACAGCGACCTTAAATCGTTTTTGACTTTGACTTCAATTGGCGAGCCGCAATATATTTTATTATTATTATTATTATTATACTTGTTGGTGTTTTTCTTTCTTCTTCGTCTCTTTGCTCAAGCTAATTAAGCTATTTGGACTTGTTGTTTGATTGTTTGTTCAGTCATGCATTGCAGAAGTCGCTAATTCTCAGCTAAAATAAACCCGAAATATGTAATTTGAAATTTTATGTGGGACTCAATTCAATCTAGCTTTGCTCGAACTTCTTTCACTTCATCTACAGGTCTAAATATTTATAAGAGCTCGTTGGTTTGCCCAATACACTATGTTGATTGATGTTACGTCATCCTCTGATATAGAGGATGTCCTCTAGTCGTTCACTGCACACTCAATTCCGTTTATATGTCTCTCTTTGCTGCTTGAAATATGATTAAAAAAAATATTGCAACTTATTTGTAGATCCATTCTATGCAAAAACCCATTAGCTGTTCAAGCTAACCTCAAGCGTCAAGTTCTTGCCATTTCTCGAGAATATGTTTTACATTTTAGTATAGCCATATCTTCTACAGCAATAGCAACTCGTAACGACCTTCACAAAAACTAAAACAAAACCAAAAAACATAACTGAAAGTGGTGCCAAAAGTGAAAAAAAATGAAGAAAAACCAAACCAAAAAACTTTTTAGCTTTTTGACCTTCGAATCACGCAATTAGTTTTCTCACTCTCTATATACATATGTATATACATTGACTTAAGCCATTTGAAGGGGCTTAAGTTGATGTGAACATTTATATTTATCTATATAGATAGATAGATGATACGATATGATGCATCCCTCTCCTCCATGTCCTCCAAGCCTTCTAAAAAATAAAAAGCCAAAATAAGATAGCAAGTGCTTCAATGATTAAGTTGAAGTACTTATTGTGCCACCCACAAAGCGAGATGCCAAAAAACTAGCTCAGAAAAATAAAGTTTGACAGTGCGCACAAGTTGCAGCGGCGCAGGCAGAGGCGTAGGCGTAGGCAGCGTTAGCAGAGTCAAAACAGCGACCGAAAAAGCAACAAAGACACCGGCAAAAACAGTGACAGAAGCAGCAAAAATATTGTAAGCAGCAGCAAACTAAGCAAAGACAGCGACAAAAGTAGTGTAAGAAGCAGCAGCAGAGCAAAAGAAGCAGCTGCAGTGGCAGAGACAGAAGCAAAAGCAACAGAAGCAAACGCAGCAGAGGCAGAGATACCAAAAGCACAAGCAGCAGCAGAGACTGCCGAGCAAAAGCAAAAGCAGAGGCAACAGTAAAAACAACATCAGCAGCAGCAGCAGAGACAGCAAAGGCAGAGGCAAAAGCAAAAGAAGCAGCAGTGGCGGCAGAGCCAGCTCAGCTCAAAGCAGCAGCAGAAGAAGTGACAAACCGCTACTTTGCGCTCTCTGCCAATTGCACAAGGCGCTTGTTCGCTCTCTCAGCTGCAGGCGCGCTCTTCAGCGCTTGCAGGCGCTCTCTCAGCTGTGCGCGTGCTCTCTCCCTCTTTGTTGCTCTGGCTTATGTTGGGCACCTGTCGCGGCAAGTTTGTCAACGAAGCCGGCGTCGCTGTCGGCGCCAACGCCGCTGCCACTAGAGCTAAGCTCAGCTTTGCGCCGTGCTGGGCACGTCGCGATTTTTCAATGCGTTCCGAACCGCCGATAAGAACGCACGCGAGCGAATGAACGTACCGAAGAAGCGAGATAGCATAAAGAAAAGTATTCAATAAATTCAATAATTGAAACGCGCGCGCGTGTTAAATATTATACCACTCTTTTTTTTTTCGTTCGTTTTTGTTTGTTTTTTGCTAGAAATTAATTATTTCTATATAAATATACATATATGAATATAATTGTTTGAAGAAAAAGTTTCCCAAAGTTTTTTTTTGTGCACTGGAAAGAAAATTGCGGCCTTTGTTTTTGGCCTAGTTAATCACTGAAAACTATTTCCACTGTGTCATGTGACAGTTCTCAACGCCAGGTGTCGCACCACATGCATCAAAATGTCAGCGAAAAATCAGATCAACGTCTTCATGGAGAAGTTCAATACGGTGAGTGAGAGGGCGATAAAGGAATTCAAAGAAGTACAAAAAGGAATCGAAAAAGTTGTCGATGTAGACTATATAGATAAATATATTGAGGCCGATTCTGTGGAAATATATTCCTGAGATTTGTTCAGATTCAGACCAATTCGTTTCGTTTCGTTTTGTTTAAAAAACTATATGAGATTTCAAGAGTATACGCTATATGTATCTATTAGATAGTATGATGATCTAAAGTACTATTTCGGTAGTACTTTGAATTCTATTTGTAGTAGCTAATCTCCCAAAAAGATATAATATAATAATAATAATAGCATATATCTGGATCATTTCAAAATTAGAAATTAGTCTCCATCAGATATGTCTATATCTGCGTAGTCTTAGTGTAACAGTCCTTCTATAGGTTTCTTTGGGAAAAAACAAGAAATCTCTGGGGAGATGAAAAGTTGATCAATCCACAATATTACCAAACAAATTTTAAAGTGTTTTTTCTATAAGTTTATTCGAGTAAAAATTTTGCAATATAATGAAGCTGAACTAACAATATATATAGATAAAATTTCTTCGGTCTAACGCAATTTTATATTTGGAATAAACAAGATAAGATATGCCTTTAATCTCCAAATCTGTGGGATTTTTCTAGATCAAAGAAAAATGAGCGTGATATGCTTCATCAAGTGATGAGCGTGTATATAGATTTCGAGGAATAAAGACATACTCAGGTAGAGTAGACTTATATCAACTGCATGTAGCTTAGTAGGCAAATAGGAAATAATCTACTCAATCAACAACAAAAGTCTTTTTAAGCAACTCCATAAATCGGTTAAATCATAGATATACATTCCCATCACCATTGTACGGACTATCCCTGCCCTACATGTTTGACTAATTCTCAATTTAGCAAATTTAAGTTTTAAACCACTAAAAGGTTTGAATTAAAAGCT
Organism: Drosophila mojavensis; assembly: GCF_018153725.1. NCBI lineage: Eukaryota > Metazoa > Arthropoda > Insecta > Diptera > Drosophilidae > Drosophila > Drosophila mojavensis. The sequence goes on along the minus strand of NW_025318667.1, from coordinate 997,331 downwards.
TGTTGCTTTAATTTGATGTTAAACGTTATTAAGTAAAGTCACCGAAAAGCATCAACCCATTTGGCTTCGTCAAGACTTTAATGCTCGAAATTGATTCACTTGACTCATTTCAATTCGAATGAGTAAATTTGGAATTAACTTTTACTTCAGTTCAATTCAATTCTTAATTGAAACGTTTTAAGATTCTGCAAAAGTTTTGCTTTCGCTTTGTTTTTAGCACTACAGCATTTTAGCATTTGCATTCAATGCTGCTCATCAATAAATTGTAAATTGAAATTGAAATGGAAACATTCAAATTTTGATTTGCTGCCCAACACAGACACAAAAATGAAAGTGAAATGCGCTTCAAATTAAGTGCTTGGTCTAACGATTTGTCTATCTCTCTCGCTCTCTCTTTCTCACCTCTCCCTCTCTCTCTCTCTCTGTCTGTCTATTTGGCTACTTCAATGAGCCGCAATTGAAAATGTCTGTTGAAATGCTGCGCACCGCATAATAAACGACGAGCACAAACAACAATTTAATGCAGCCGGAGCTGTGTTGCTGCTGTTGCTGTTGTTGCTTTTGTTGCCGCTGCAATAATTAATAAATATTTGCGAGGTGAGAGTTGCCCAATTGATCAAAATGCTCACGCTCGATAAGTTATCGAGCACATTCACGCATATCGAATGTGTTGCTTAAACAAGAATCCCATTTCTTCACTATTTTCAATGAGTAATTGCTGCAAATGGGTTAGCAGTGAGCGTAGAGTGGCTTCAAAAGGCTAGCAATGTGAATTCGATATGTTATCGATAACATTGTGGCATTGAGTTTGGGCTTGCAATAATTAGCACTTACTATAACAATGTCAAAATCGAGCATCAAGTTTTGTCTATGCAGCCGACGTGTGCTCGATAAGTTATCGATAACATGAATATCTGAAGATTGGAGTTATACGAACAGCAAGCGCGCGTTTCTTCAGTTTTCAGTGAGCCCTAAGAACTTCTTATCGATAAGTCATATCAGATTAAACATATCGATAGTGGTATGAGTAGAAGTAATATGTATGCCTCGCTATACGTTTCAAAATTGAACAATATAAATCGAAAATTTAAACTTGAAATCACATTTTTGTAATGGAAAATCTTTGTAGTTTGCGAATTCCACAAAGGGGGTATAAATATAAATCAAATCAGTTTATGAAATGCTGCTAGGCTATTGCCTATGGGTCAATGCCAATCACTGGCAATGGCAGCAACTGTTTAGAATAGCCAGCCAGCCGGCCAGGCTAGGTAATCAGAAGCTGACGTCACGATGCATTCAGGAATCAAATGCAACCAGTTGGCGAATCAAGCTTTTATGCAACCGAAAAACCTCACAGGAGAGAAAGCCAGGCTTGCAGGCAGACGACTAAGCTAATTGAAAGGGGGGAGCAAGTGGTGGGAGGGGCTGCGATTACGGCATTTGAATTCTAGCGCAGCTTGCGGTAGTTGACGTCACAGAACGAAAGACTGAGACAACAAACGCGAGTGTGTGTGCGTATGTGTGTGGTCGCAAACGGTTCATTTGCAAATGCCGTTAATGTGTGCAGCCAGAGTCACGGAATAAACCATCAAAATTTATTGAATTAAGCGCAACTAGTATCTGTGCAAATTGTGAATATCTGAAAATCGGCTAGGCCATGTCAGATGAAAACCCGTTTGCCTCTTAAACTTCTTCAACACAGTTGAGCACCTCAGCTGGCAAAGAGATTGTGCTGCACTAGCTGAAGTGGACGACAAGTGCTTGCAGTTGGCTCATCAACCAGTCAATGCAGTCAGTCAGTCGGTCAATCAGTCTTATCTATATGTTGTCAGGCAATCGTCAAATGATCACCGTTGGCTAGCCAGTCTGCTTGACTGGTTATTATTATTGGTCCATCAAGTTAGTTATTCTGTTAGCCAGACAGCAGTAACTTAATCAATCAGTCAATCAGTAAGTACAATCAAGGGGATCAGTTGATCAAACAGGCAATTGATTATACCGAGCCAGCTAATCAGTCAGTAATAAATCGGTCATTTAATCAGAGAATCAATCAGTCACTGAATAAATCTTTCAATCAGTTGCTCAATCAGTCAGTAAGTCAGTCGGTCATTCATCAGACAAACAATGTCTGAGTCAAGTCAATCAGTAATCATTCCTGCATTTAATCAGTCCCTGAATCAGCTAGCCCATCAGTTGGCCAGTCATCAAATCAATCTATTGTTCAACAATCAGTCAATTGGCTTATCAATCACTTATCTTTAAGCCCATCAAGTCATAAGTCAACCATCAAATTCAGTTTGTCAATCACTCGTTTATTAATCAATCTTCAGTCATCAATCACTGACACAATATTGCATTCCCCTAATCTTCACTTACGAAACAATTGCTCTCAATTCGCAATGAGCCATTAAGCAGTCAATACGGCACGCAGTCCATCAGTCACTTGGTCAACCAGGCAGTCATTCAATCAGTCAGTCAGTCAAGGTAATTCATGCTTTATTAATGCTCTGCATTTGAAATGTGAGTGCGATAACTGCAGTTTAATTGGCCTCACAGGTGTCAAGTGCATAGGGGGGGCTTTAAGTAAACAATGTTGTTTATGTACTCGCCCCTAAAAATGTCAGCCAATATATCAACTTTTGAGCACTAGGAAGTTGGTCTATAAAGTGCTTTAATGGCTAACTAAAGCAAAGCTAAACAAAGGCAACTCGTTTGATTACAACTTGATTTATGATTATGTTAACAGCTAAGCCAGCTATATTTAATATATATATCCATATTAAGAAAGAAGTTTTTTAATGAGAAACAACTTGGGCATGATTCTAGGTATGTATAGAGAACGTTTACGTCGGATGACGTCTGCAATGGGAGTTTTATTGGAATTTATCTAGAAAACTGTCAGCGAATAAGTTTGATTCGTTGATGTCAGCAGAAGGGATTTTATGGCCTTTTATTATGTTAATGTGAACAGTTATCGATGATACATATCGATAGCATATTATTGAGAGTGTGGCAGAAACGTTTACGTCTTCAGTATTTTGGCATTGGGTGTAAGATGTTACCTTGCTTTAAGTTGAGTCGATAACTTGTCGATAACATATGCAATTTAGTGGAATCGAACTACTCCAGCGATACTTCAGCCCTACTTCCTTTGAAAGCTGTCACAAACGGGAATATGTAGAAAATGGATTTGCTTATAGCTTAATAAGATAAACTTTTTATATCTGTATATATGTATCGATATACATGTATGTGTGTGGGTAGTTAACTCCCATTAAAATGCGCATTTAGCTAGCATTACGCATACGCCTCGTGGTGGCTGTGGTTTTTCACCTTGTAAGCAAAAACTAACCGCCAATGCCAAATGAAAATGCTTCCTCAACCAATATATTAGACTTTCCGATATGCTTAGATGTTTGATAAAGCTCGAAAGGAATTATTTCAAGTTCTCGTTAAGCACTTGCCGAGACTTTAGGCATTTGTTTCGCAAGGCGGCACAATTGTATTTATTTCTTACTTGAGCCATAAAAACAGTTAGCTCAGCTGGCAATCATATATATATATATATATACTTATAGCTGTAAAATCCTCCAATTATGGCATAGCTCTGACCCATATTGTAAAACGTTGACCAACTCGTTGGGTGCCAAATACGGAAGCCATATGTAAGCCTAATGAATTGAAAAGCAAAGCAAAGCAAAAAACAAACTCAAAAGCTCGAAAAACTCAAGTCTCGATAGCAAGTGAGTATGAACAACTAGAGGCTACCCTGGAGGCGCTTCACGTAGCAGACTGCTAAGGGGCAAATGTGTATAGAAGACAAAATATTATATTGTGTATACAAATTTGACAAATTAGATGCTTGGGAGTTGCCTTAGCTTAAGCTGTCAATTCCGGATTGCCTGACTCAATAATATAAAATAATTGAAAGATTTTATATAGGTTTATTTAGATTAGAAAATGTCTCTATAGGCTATAGACTATATATATATATATGTAAAGATTTGGCTTATAGCTGACACAGAGCTGAGTCAACTGTTGACAGTCTTCAATCTAATCAACATACCCTGTTTGCTTCCATGCTCAACATGGAGTGAAGCAAAGCAGAGAGAGAGAGAGAGAGAGAGAAAGAGTAAAAACGGTGAATTTGACAGCGCTGTTAAAAAGTTGTAATAATAATTTCCTGGCTGTGATTTGCATGCTGCAAGTTTTGTTAAACATACTTAATCATTGCTACTTTATGTCGCACCGCCTCACCCCACTCGACTCGTGGACCACCTACGCGACTTGACAGTCGTCCATGGGGTACTCAATTTTTATATGCTCTGGAAAATGTCTTGCGATATATGCGACCCCATAAACCATATCAGACAAAGTTGCATTTTCCTCATCTCTTATTGTGAGCAACAGCTCATGCAACACTAATTATCTTGATTCATTGAAGTCAGGCACTCGCAGAGCTACTTGACTGCATCATTTGTATGCCTTTACCTTTACCACACCTAGTAAGAGTATTTCCATTCTCTTCCTGATAGTATCATCCAGCACTTACTGTAGCTATGAATTGATATCTTGATTTTTAGATAACTGAAGTTCAGATGCCTCTTACGAACATTTCAACTAGAAGACAGATGCCATTGCCATTTCATTAGGAAACTCCGTCTAGATCTAAAGTTATTCAGCAATGAGGTTCCTAGAGTAGAGCCCACGCAGCTCAAGGTCAGTCGTTGCGTCAACTGCGCAGTTAGCAGAGTGCGCTGCTTTTTATCTGTGGCATAGCGGAATAGTCGAGCACTCTTGCTTGTAATGTAGGTATATTATTATTGTATTTGGGTATCTTCTACTCGGGCTCTCCTACACCAGATCACTCTTCTCGAAATTGTAGCCAAAGGCGCGACATCTGCGCAGCAGCTGAAGTGAAAGTCTACAAAAAAAAAAGCGATAACAGATATTTTGTGTATCTTTAACTCATTCTTTATTGTTTTATGAATTGTTCTGCTCTTGTTTTGTGTTGTTCTGCTCTGTTTTGTTAAATTTTTCGAACATTTATTTGAACAAGTGTTGATAAGCAGCCGTGACTTTTGCCTAGTGTTCTCCTCGTGTTCTTGAATTGGTAATCTCAGTGTCAAGCGTATTTGCTGAGCAAGCGGCAAACATCGTGTTTTCTTCTGTATTTAAGTTAGTTTCTTGGGGCCGAGATGCTTGAAAACGGTTAATTTCGCAATTTTAAAGTGGCCACGGAAAAAGCTGGAAAGAGTACGAGAAATGTTTAAAAATAAATGAACTGAAATGATTTGCGTATCGAACTTACCTGCCTAAACTATGTGAAAAGTTCTTTTCTCGGTGTAAAATGTAGCAAAAGTGTGTTTTTCGTTATAGAATTAAAAAAAGTCTTCATTCGTATTCAATGTCAGCTGACATTTTAAAATTGTCGATCTTTTTTTCTGTGTTTAAGTTTGTTTCTTGTCAAAGATGCTTAAAAACGATTAAGCTCGTAATTTGAAAGTGGCCACGGAAAATCTGGAGAGAGTACGAGTTATGTTTCAAAATGAATGAACTGAAATAATTTGCAAATTAAACTTACCTGCCTAAACTATGTGAAAAGTTCTTTTCTCGGTGTAAATTGTAGCAAAACTGTGTTTTTCGTTATATAATTAGAAATAGTCTTCATCTGTATTCAATGTCAGCTGACATCTGAAAATTGTTGACCTTTTTTTCTGTGTTTAAGTTTGTGTCTTGCGCGAGATGCCTAATTATCCAATTTTATTTGCTGGAAAGAGTATGAGCTATGTGTCAAAATAAATGAACTGAAATGATTTGAAATAATTTGCGAATCAAACTTACCTGTCTGAACTATGTTTTTTTTTTTCGGTGTAAATATGTGTAATCTTCCTCAATATTCAATTAGTCAGCTGACATCTGAAAATTGTCTAACATTTTTTCTGTATTTAAGCTTGTTTTTTGCCGGAGATGCTTAATTTTGTAATTTTCACGTGGCCACGAAAATGCTAGAGAGAGCACGAGCTATGTGTCACAAGGAATGAACAGAAATAATTTGCGAATCAAACTTACCTGCCTGAACAGTTTTTTTTTTCGGTGTAAATTGTAGCAAAAGCGTGCATTTCTTTATAGAATAAGAACTAATCGGCGGTCTCCTCCTCCAAGTGGTTAGATAACATCTGAAAATTGTCGATGACAATCTGAAGCGCTACCAGCTCCTTCAAGAAGTTCTGCAAAGCGCGACGAGCCTTCTTCGACAGCCTGACTCCCCCCAACGTGCCACGTGAACGCGAAGAATTGCTGTAGTTAAACGGTGATGGACGCATTTTATCGAATTACTTTTAGCTTTTATTTCCGAAAATCGCGCGAAAAAAAAATTATTTATTTTTATATTTTTAATTATTATTTTTTCCTTTTTTTTCACAAGCTCACAATGTGCTCTAGACGAGTAGTCGATTCAGACTGAAAGTTTTTTGTTCTCTGCGCTGGGATATAGGAATTTTTTCACAGCCCACTTGGATGCGAAGGAAAATATCAATAAGTTTCCATGTTGCATGAAAATTGTTATCGATTTTTTTATGACATATACCCAATAGTTACTATGGTTGATAATTTCGTATGAGCAGCTCGCAGTGAAGTCAAAGCCTAAAATTTGCTATAGATACTTCTTAGAGCATCAGCTTTAAAATATGTTGAGTGGTCTCTCCACTAACTAATCTAATCCTCTAAAAAATTGTCAATCTGTTTTTCTGTACTTAAGTTTTTTCGCCCGAGATGCTTGAAAACGGTTAATTTCGCAATTTTAAAGTGGCCACGGAAAAAACTGGAGCGAGTACGAGTTATGTGTTAAAGTGAACGAACTGAAATAATTTGCGAATCAAACTTACCTGTCTGAACTATGTGAAGAGTTTTATTTCTGTGTAAATTATTGCAAAAGTGCGTATTTCGTTATAGAATTAGAGCTAATCTTACTCAATATTTAATTAGTCAGCTGACATTTGAAAATGGTCGATCTTTCTCTCTGTATGCAATTTTTATGTGAACACTGAAAATGCTAGAGAGAGCACGAGTTATGTGTTAAAGTGAATGAAATAATTTGCGAATCAAACTTACCTGTCTGAACTATGTTTTTTTCAGTGTAAATGTGTGTATTTGGTTATAGAATTAGAATTAGTCGGTCTGTACACTCAGTTGGTTAGATAACATCTGAAAATCGCTGATGACAATCTGAAGCGTTACCAGCTCCTTCAAGAAGTTACGCAAGGCGCGTCGAACCCTCTTCGACAGCCTGAGTCCCCTCAGTATGGCACGCGTGCGCTGACGCTCGATGCGCGAAGAATCGCTGTAGTTGGTCGGTGATGGACGCATTTTATCGAATTACTTTTAGCTTTTATTTCCGAAAACCGCACAAAACAAATTATTTTTATTTTATACTTTTCTTTTATTTATTTATTTTTTTTTGACAAGCTCACAATTTGCTCAAGACGAATAGTCGATTCAGACTGAATATTTTTTGTTCTCTGCGTTGAGATATAGTAATTTTTTCACAGCCCACTTAAATGCGAAAGAAAATATCAATAAGCTTCCATGTTGCATGAGAATTTTCTCTAGATACTTCTCAGAGCATTAGCTTTAAAATATATTGAGTGGTCTCTCCGTCTGTTATCTCTACGAGCTGGAGGCAGACTCCACTTTGGCAACCATCGGTATGTGAAGATATTACCAAATAATATTGAGCGTAGCCAAGTTTCCATGGGCTAAATCAAAGCTTTTTTGATGGCGCATAAAACTGTGATTGATTGGAATGCCAATATCTAGTGGGCAGCCAGTTGACTGTGGGGTCAAGCAGCTGGGTAAAAGTTTCGATACGAGAGGAGCACATGAAAATTGGCAACGGAGAATGGAAGTGTAAAGAGAAGAAGAAGCAGCAGCAGCAGCAGCAGCAGCAGCAGCTGTGGCAGCAATAGCATGGGCAGGTGTAGCTTAAAGATTTCACCTAACCAGCAGCAACTCGTAGAAGAAATCGCCAACTTAATTTACAGCATTCAGCGATCTATGCAATCTTCTGCTTTGTTTTGCTTTCTTGGCGCTTTTTTTTTTCTTATTTGTCGCCTTTTGAAAAAACATTTTCACTTTCGTTTTCAATCTCTACGTGTGTGTGTGTGTGTGTTTGGTTTTGGTTTTGGTTATTTTATTTTTTTTTTTTTAGCCCGGGCCAATAATCACAATAATCGTGGTAAGCGGGCAGTCAGTCAGGCCAGGCCAGGCCAAGCCAGGCCTGGGGGCTCCGCGCACAGAAAACGAAAAACTGGTTGCCAACACTTGGCCGGATGCTTGGAATTTTCGGATGCCGAACGAAAGTGAAAACACCGCCGCCAAGAAGCCAAATGAAATCAAAATGAGAAAAAAAGAGCCAAGCCAGAAAAAGAAAAAAATTGAATTTAAATAAATTACGTATGTTAATTGCGCAGCCGGTCAAGAAAAATGGTTCGCCACCAACTCCCAAAACTGAAACCGAAACTGAAACCGTTTCTGTTTTGGTTTTGGCTTTGGCTTTGGCTTTGGCTTTGCGAATTCGACTTGCGGCTTACTTGAATTAATGAGGGTCAAGACACTTGACTTGGCTTTGGCTTTCTACGCTAGCCGCCTACTTCATTATCAGCCAGATCATTATCATCCGCAGCTCGTCAGCTTTAGCAGCAGCAGCAGCAGCAGCAGCGCCAGCATCTGGCTGATTAACATCTTCATCTTTGTCAGCCCTTTTATCGGACTGATCATCATCATCATCATCATTATCATTATCATTATTGACATCTTCTGCAGCGTCACCTTCAGCTGCATCATCTTCTGCTTTATCAGCAGTTTTAGGCTTTCTACTCTTGCCGCCTGCTTCTTTATAAGCATGATCATCATTAGCATCATCGTCATCATCATCATCAGCAGCAGCAGCAGCAGCAGCAGCAGCAGCAGCAGCAGCATTATCGACACCTTGAAATTGTTGCAGGTGGCAGCGCGAACTTTTTTTGTTTCTTGTTGCAGCTACAGCTAAGGGCAGGCGTTGTATAGCTGCAGCTTAAGATATATAGGCGACTAACTGATACTCTCTAAAGTAAACAGCAAAACAATTATTGATCAGTTGAGAGTTGAGCTACTCAGGAATAAGATCTCAGTAGATCTTCTGCCCGTTGCATATTGATGCAAGGAATCATCAGACCCGCCTTGAATTCACTTTCATTCGAGAGCTGCATGCGAACAGCAGCAAAGATCGATGGTTAAGCACGTGACTTCAGTTAATGAAAGCGCATTGTTATCACACCTTATGCTATGTCGCCTCCCATCTCTCTCTCCTCTCTCTCTCGCTCTTCTGCCTCCTTCACTACTGCGCCAGCCTTGCAGGCATATAAATTGTACGTCTAGAAGCTGACAGCAATCAGCGGCCCATTTGTTAAGCTGCCCAACAGCTGACCTTCTTCTGCAGCTCCTCTGGAGTAGCCAGCTCAACATCCTGCTTGCGCGCATAACTGTTAACATACACCATATATAACAGCATTTTTTGACAGAGCTCCATGGCGTGAACTTTCTTGGGGCATTTCGCATCTGTGGTATCATTAGCTGCGCTTGGCTATGATTAATTGCGCCTGCGTTTCAGGGCAACTACTGTCAAAGGCCTTGACGTGTTTGTTAGCTAGCGACAGACTATGACACAGAGTCTATAAGAAGTCGAAACTGAAGTCAAAGTCATTTGGCCTTAGAAACCACAGTGCATTGACTAGAAGATACTCTCTCTATATGAGTTCCATGTTCTTTGGTTAATCGAGTCAGCTTCTGCTCAATCTATACTGTTAGCTATCTATGACCTGAAGATTTCTTAAAAAGAGTTTTAATATTGTTTCTATGAAGCTTTTATTGGATCTTTTTCTACAATACAGCTTTAGGACCTCCAAGAGAACTTTAAGTTTTGCAAAAACTTTATCGCTTTTATATACTTTTCGCAAGGTCTGTCATTCAATATTAATAGCTTTAAGTTTCGACAAGAGCGACTTCTTTCCTGTACACATATATCTTCCATATAGTCCAGCTCTTTTCATGCTGGCTATAAACCTGTCGGTTGCACCCCAACAGCTGTCAATATTTGTGCCTTTAACAATGTTCTACTTAATGATAAATGAGTGAGGCTTTAAGGCATTTAATGAGATAATCTTTAATAATAAGCTGGCCATTATAAATTGGATCCAAGACCACCAGACAAAAGACTTGGAGCGCAAACTTGAATGTCAATTCACTTTTCATCGTTGGTCGTCGTCGTCGTCGTTGTCGTTGTGTGTCTCTTTAATCTCAACAATTATCGCATTTAAGACTGGAAAATGATCTCATAATCAGTTTTCTATCCAGTCCAGCATCAGCACAATTAAAGGCCAATTGAACCAAGCGACTCGTTTTGTCAATTAATATTCAAAAAGAAAAAAAAAATCAAATTAAACTTGTTTTTTTTTGTTTTTGTTTTTGCCTTTACTTTTTTTCGGTACTTTTCTTAAACTTTTCTTTTCCGCTTGTTGATGCCGGCATGTACGTCGTTTCTCTCTCCCTTCCTCCCCATTTCTCTCCGTTCGTATACCCTGTAAATGTTGCAATGGAAGGGTATACTAGCTTCTGTTAATGACTGAGAGAAGAAGGCGTAGTCAAGGAACGGGCTAACGTTTCTTTATATCCGTTCATTTCGATGAATGAAGGCTTGAACTGATAGAGTATTATACTTGTAGAGTATTAGAGTATGATAGTATAATGTTCATAGAATATAAGAATAAGCATACGGAGAGTATATTAGAGTGGAGAGTATATTAGAGTGTGAAATTATAGACTATATGAGTAAAAGAAGGAGTATGCGTGTCTTGAAATACAAATTCAAAATTATCAGAGCAAGAATATTTGGTTGCCCGCTTGAGGCTTTCATATAGATAGAAGATAGAAGATGGAGATGTGAAAGCACTTTGATATATTTTATGTCTAGAGAGTATTCGATAGGGTATCTCGTAGTCGAGCACTCTCAATAATTTTTTTTTTTTGTTGACTTTGCTTTGCATTGTTTTGAATTAATAATTTATATCGATTTTTATAAGCGCCCGCGGCGCACATCAATTGATTTAACGGATTAGCATGCAGACACACACACAAACATGTGTGTGTGTGTGTGTGTGTGTATGTGAATATTTATAAACGCTTGTTGTTTTTGCTCCTTCTCCCTCCACTTTACAAGTTGATTTGCAATTTATGAAACGCGTTCAGCCAACAAGACGAAGAGACGAAAGTAAAAGTTCAATTAAATAAAGATAAATTGCACAACAATTGTTGTTGCTTGTTATTATTGTTGTTGTTTTCGTTGTTGCTGCTGCTGCTGCTGCTGCTGTTGTAGCTTGTTGCCTGTTGTTAACTCTGCTCTGGTCCAATTCCAATTCGCAGCTTAAGCCGCAGCTCAGTTTGCACTTCATGTCCATGTCTCCATTTACTTTACGTAAGCTTCAATAAAAATGCAAAAATAAATTCCAAAACAAAATTAAATAAAACAAAAAACACGTGAATATCTGCCCTAAGGTCCCCGCCCCGCATAAAATACCTCACCCATAAACTATTTGGAAATTTTTATGTGCTGAATTTAACATTTATTCGATTCTGCTCTTGTTACATGTAATATCATATCCATAGGCATTATTTCACAGCAAAGACTGCAAATCGATATTTATCGATATAATCCAATTTGGATATTTTTATGTGCTGAATTTTACATTTATTCGATTCTGCTCTTGTTACATGTAATATTATATCCATAGGCATTATTTCACAACAAACTCGCAAAATCGATATTTATCGATATAATCCAATTTGGATATTTTTATGTGCTGAATTTTACATTTATTCGATTCTGCTCTTGTTACATGTATAATCATATCCATAGGCATTATTTCACAGCAAAGACTGCAAATCGATATTTATCGATATAATCCAATTTGGATATTTTTATGTGCTGAATTTTACATTTATTCGATTCTGATCTTGTTACATGTAATATCATATCCATAGGCATTATTTCACACCAAAGACTGCAAATCGATATTTATAAATAAATAAATAAATAAAAATAAATATCGATATGCTCCAATTTGGATATTTTTATGTGCTGAATTTTACATTTATTCGATTCTGCTCTTCTTACATTTATTAGTATATCCATTGGCATTACTTCACAGCAAACTCGCAAAATCGATATTTATCGATATTTGGAATATGAGAATTAGTAATCGAGTAGACTGTCTGGCTAGATCGACAGCCAAATCATCAGAGAGTTATGTCGGTTTATGGACTCACCTATAGAGATTCTCTACTGCATGTTACATATCGATTCAAGCAATCGTCACACCCAGTTGGAATTCGCTTTCAGCATCAGCAGAGAGCGGCCTGCAGAAGACAATAAAGACAACAAAGATCGATGGTCCAGCACGTGGCTTTAGTTAATGAAAGCGCATTGTTATTACACATTTTGCTACCTCGCCACCGATTTCTCTCCTCCCTTGGCGCCGCTTGCCCCCTTCTCGAATGAGTCGTATTTCGTGTCTAGATGCTCGCAGCAATCAAGCATGTCATTTGTTATGCTACCCAAAAGTTGATCTCTGCTACTCCAAAAATATATCTGAAGCCATCAACTCAGGTTTCTTCGCATTTGAATAATATAATATGGAATGGATGAAGTTAGATTGGCTTGGGTTAGGTCAGGTCAGCTGAGATGAAGCTTCTGATGAACGTCTTGTTACGTATGCTTATATATTTAACATTGTTGTTAGATATTACAGTTATTTTGGATTATATATACATATGTAAAATATAAAATAACATGATATATAAGTCAATAACATAGAGCGATATGAAATGTAAAGAAAATGTCAATGCATTTATTATGACATTCATCATGACATCAGAGCAATGAACATGATAATGTAATACGTGATGGCAATGATAATGCTAATGATCGATGACTTGCAAATCGACCCAATACAATAAATTAAGTTGAGAATGTGAATGATCATAATTATATTCTTAATGATGAGGATATTGATAGTGGAACTATAATGATAATGGTGATGAATGATAATGACACTCATAGATGATAATCATAATAAGAGCCCCAATGACATTCACATTGATCATACTAAAGACAGGACTGTCAAAATGCTGATGAATGTTCTGATGATGATTAAATGAGCATCTGAAATGAAGATGATGATAATGATAATGATGATATTGATGACAAACTAAAGACAATGTAGTGATTAAATGTTCAAGGTACACAGAGAAAGATGGAGCAAGAGCAAGAGAGAGAGAGAGAGAGAGAGAGAGTATGTCTCAGAAGCCTCTGGCCACACCGAAAGCTGTCCACCTGACATTGGAGGACGACATTTAAATGCTATAGAAGATAATATGTGACAGGCAACATCTGACTGACATGAAGAAGCTGCGGCTGATGAGTTCGATGAGCGAGCATTTGCATCATACACTTGTCGCTGTTTTGTTGCCGCTTTTTTTCATCTGCTCAAAAGTGACCATGGAGGACCAGTAAAGCAAAAAGTGTTTTGTAATCTTGGCAAATTTCAGAAAGCAGCAAAAAGAAAAAAAAAAAACACTTAAAAAGCGAGACTAACTATTATTTTCAAAGACTCTAAGAGACGTTTGTCAGAATTCGCTAAATGGAAGTGGTTGACCAACAAATACCTTGGCTTAAGATAAAACATGGAAAACAATCTTCGTAACATTGTATTAGTACAGGTCTCAGCTAATATGCCCGCTCAAACTGCTGCAGCCACAGTTATAGGGTATCAGCCAATACGGCCTGAGATATAAGCTATTAGAGTATAGGCAGAAAAGCAATGTGAAACAATCTTAACATAGTGCCCGATGCTGGTCCAATACACCCGCTGTATGCTGCTGTGCTTTGTAGGGTATTGGCAAACATGGCAAAGTATTTTGCACGATTTTATCGACGATTTTGGTGCGCTTTGTGTGCCGCAACAAAGCTGAAAGCTAAAGTGCACACGATGACTGAAACTGAACCACAGCAACAACAACAACAACAACAACAGCAACAAACACCAAGCCTAAATCAAGTTGCAAGAATGCGGAATAAATGTCAGGAGTACAGAAAAAAAAAAAAATGAAACAAAAAGCTAAGAAAATAAAAGCCGCTCAAGTTAAAGTATCTGTAGGATACATTCATGTATCTTTGCCTAATGCCTTAGATACTTAGTAATTGCATTTACAAATAAATGCAAAATGTCGCAACTGCTCGACTAGTAGATGCCCTATATGCCAGCCCAACTGCATGGCAGATCGTGAATGAAGAAGAGCAAATGATATCGTTCATCGATGTCTGTAGTAGGGGAAGCTATGCAAGTAATACATTTAGGTACCAAACTGTTATACTGTTTCATTCCTATATGCATACATTCAATATATCTATATATCCATGTGTAGAGCTAGTCTCATATAGACAGACAGACTGACTGAGTCAAATCAGCTATAGTATAAGACATATACGTAATTGTCAGTTAATCCAAAACACCCCGTTCGATGATCTACAGGGTGAAGCAAATGAAAACGAATCATGTTTTAAGTTAGCGGGCGCGCATAGCTATGCATTGACAACTCGCATTATTTATGACTACGAAACTCGTTCCATATACCCTAGTTATGTATAATGGCTCATTAGAAGACATATATATGTACTATATGTATATATACTATATATGCATACATGAAAAGTGTGTTAAAAGTTATAATTAATTGCCATTTGGCGCAAAAGTTGGGTTGAACTTCGTGATATTCAAGTTCAGGCAAAGTATTTCAAGTTCCCCCGCTTAGCTGTTAACTGATGGAGAGACCCATAGCTATATGTAGTTGGTTTTGCTAAGATATATATAGAGAGAGGGGAGAGTGAGAGCTAGAAATATATTTTTTTGAAGTAAATAATTATCTTTGGGTTTACTGATTATGTATATAATATATGAAATACGTCAAATTATATTCAATATTCAATCAATTATAAATAAATATTATATTCTTAGGCTCTTGAAATCTAAATGTCTTTTAACTTGTAAGCAGACATATATACAGTCGAGTCTCGATAATTCGTAAATCGAAAATCGCGATAAACTGAAAAAATTCTATCGCTTTGAAAGAAATTCGTTCTCAATAAATCTCGATAATTTGATTTTCTGTGTAAATCGAAGAAATATTCATCTCCTTGCCATTTTGAATTATCGGGATTCTACTGTATATGTATGTATGTATATCATACCATATCATATATCGTCTTATCTCTGTTTTGCTGCCTGGTCGCTGTGGCTCAGTTGCTCTGTTGATCTGGCCAAAACTCTGACGCTGGCCTCTTAAACTTTAAATGTCAGCCAAAAAGCAACAACAACAAAAATGCCAAATATATATATACATGCATATAAATATATATATATATTTAGGAAAAGCCAATCGCAAATCTATGAAACACTCAAAATGGAAATTTGCTTTAACGCCAAACGTCAAAGTCTTCAAACTCTTTCTACTCATTCTTCTCTTTTATCTTCTCCTCGCTTGACTCTTTGTGTTATTAGCTATGCAAATTCAGTGTTTGCTATTAGCTTGAAGAGACTGTAACTGCATTATATGGATGAGCGGCATACCCTGTAGGTCTGTAAGTTAGAGAGGTATTTGAAAGCGTTTATTTGATCTATTTGGACTATGTTCCTGATATGAGAGATGATAGACTAGAATAGTAAGCAGTTTAGTTATGCACAACTAGTTCCATGCCTGATCCCAGCTCCATTAAAATTCAGACAAACTCAAGTCTTTCATATGCAAGCTTTGAACAACTTTTGTGCTGTTGTTCAGCGATCTGTTGCATGTTTTTTGCGCACATGTTTCGAGCTGATGTTGATGAGCGAACGAAGAAACATCAATTTGCAAAATCATTTCTTGTAAAGTTTTCTTTGTTTTTGTGTTTTACTTGTATCAATAATAATTAAAAAACACTTTGGCAACGGCTTGTGCCCAGCCTCGTTTACAACATTGATCGTCATAATTATGTTGATTTAGCTCATAATTAAGTTGTGCAAATGAAGTTCAAGCCAAGCGCAGAAAATGGCAAATTGTTGAACTTTTTTTTTCGGCTTTTTACGGTTCGCCATGACGAATGCTTCGAGCGGGGTGGCAGGGGGCAGAAGTGGTTGGGTAGCGGGAGATGGGGTCATTCAGCCATCAAACAATGGGCCACCATGCAGACTGAAGTATCAAAAGCATCGCCCCCGAAGGCCCGCAGCCACAGACAACAGCGACAACAATGGCAACAACAACAGCAACTGCGACAAGTTGATTCAAGTGAAAGTTGTGTCCAGAGCTGAGATTTGCCTACTCAGGTGCTCAGAGGATGATCGCCGTCTGTCTTGGCCAAAATGAAGCAAAATATGTATACCCTGTACCCACGGCAACGGTATAAATGTAACTGGGAACTGGCAAGAGGCGAGAGGCAGGGAGAGAAAAAGAGTGGGAGAGAGAGAGAAAGAGCATAAGCATAAATGTATAAGATTATGAACATAAAAGAAAACAATGGGATATAAGTTGAAGATGGATTATAAGAATATAAGATACTATGTATGATACTATATATGTATAGAGTGTATTAGAGTGTATTAGAGTATAGAATGAGTGGAGTGTAAGAGCTTGAGTAAAAGTATTAGAATATTAAAAAATGTTTGTATAAGACAACAAAAGTATAGGCAATAATAGTAATAGAGAGCGAAAATGTGAAAGAGTACATGTAAATGAATCACATGCGAGTGAAAGAGTTAGGAATATAAGAAAAGAATAGTATTGCATTATAAGAGTACGATTATAAGAGTAGTATGGTACGAGTCAGTATAAGAGCTGTTGCTTTGAAAGTCTGTTTGAGCTCATCAAGATGGAAGGGTGGGTTACAGGGTATCTGCTAGGCATGCAGTGCCGCTTAGATCACTCTGGCATTTGATCGTCCGATCGAACCCGTTGCGGCTGCACCCTAACCGCTATAAATTCTTAAGCCTAATTTTTTCGGCTAAATATCAAATGCAATAAAGCCGACAAACTTTTGTAAATGTCGCTCGCCGTTCAACACAATCGCTGCAAATGATTTCGAGAACATTTCAGCCGGGTGTAACAGACCACGAAATACTCGTTAGCAACCAGAGAGCTGTAAAGGCTTGAGGAAATCATCTCTCTCTCTCTCTCGCTCCTGCTTGGACTGGAACTCGAAGTGTCAGGAATATGAATACCCAATATTCTAGCTACATGCCTGTCTACCCTATATACCCTCTTTTGAATACCTTTGAGCGAGTATTGAAAACGTAACGAATTTCGCTTTTGGTGCACTCGAGCTCAACTTTGACTAGAACTTGACACCTCTGACTGCTGATTATTTATGTGCTGGGCCTTTGCGTGTTTTGTGTTTGTTGTTGCTGTTTCGCTTCGGGGTCTCAGATACCCAGTAGTTAGCGCTTAGAACGTCAAAAGTATCGGATTAAGATTGCAAATGTATCTCATGTCTGTCTCGACTGAAAATATATTTTTGATAAGCTCCCAAGCACTTGAAAGTCCTAGCTTAAGACAGTCTCATTTAAGTTAGCTGACGTAGACTTGGCTTTTGGTTGGTTGCGCCATCGAATACCCTGTAAGTATGGCGTACTTAAGGTAATTGATTAATAGGAGAGTAATTCCCTAAAGAACATTACTCCAACTTTAGCCTAGTCTATCCTATATATATATCCTAAATATATATACCAAATTAATCCAAATTGGATTAAAGTTTCAGTATTTGCAAACACATATGTCATATCGATAAGCCTTGTAGCTGCCTAGATCCATGGGGCTTCTTAGCAAGTCTGAGCATACCCATTGCACCTAGTATTATATTGTGAGCTGTAGTCGTTTCTCCTCTCGGCTGCTTGCATGCGGGGCGTTTTTTTGTTTTATTGGATGGCAGCATGCAAAACTGAAATTCGAAACTGGAATCTTGCATTGTGTTGCATGGCTGGCCGGCAGGTGGCGCTGCGGGTGTTAAAATAGGGGCACATAGGGCAGGGCAGGCGGCAGGCAGGTGGGTGGGGTGGCTAGGCAGGCTGGGGTGCTGCCTTAGCCAATTGCCTTGTGTAATAATTTTTTAACACCCGCATGCCTGATTACACGATTTCGATTTACCTTTACTTTTGTTTTGTTTTGTTTTTTTATTGTTTTTATTTTTGCTTGCTTGCGGATTCGAATTCGGATTCGGATTTGCTTTTGATACAAGCTGAAATTCAGTTATTGTAGCCGTTGTGGTTGTTGTTGTTGTTGCATGTAAGCAACACCTTACAACACCTTCATCACGGTCCAGCGCCAATTGTTGCTGTTGTTACTTTTGCTGTCTTGAAGCAACAAACACAAACCACATCATAACAAAATAATAAAAATAATAAAAAATTACAAATTTTTTCTTTATTTCGTCTAATGCTGTGCAATTAGATATGCGATAGTTGAGGAGCGATAGTATTAGTATGCTCTGTGCCCCGTTTTTAAGTGGATAAGCGAGGTATACTTAGGCAGGCAGGCGTGAACGAATTAATGGATCGTTTCAGCTCTACCTAACTTTTCATTGACCGATAAAATCGATATAAATCGATTTTAAACTTTAGTTATTTTACACGTTTTACGATTTAGTTTCAGTTGCAGTAATTGATAACTCGATAAGTATCGATAGCTCTTCTTGCCTTCATTTTGGATTTTATTGCTTTGATGACACTTGAAATATTTGCTATAGCAGCCAAGATTGATAGGGTATCTTTTAGCCATTCACTCTCTCACAAGATCACTCTTATATTTCTTTCTTTCTTCAGTTTCCGCATCTCTCTCTTGAATGTTTTTTGTTTTTTTTTTTTCGAGCCAGTTGTCTTTTCTTTTAGATAATTTAGAGGCTCTTCACCTGACTTTAATGGCTGTTGCGATTGCGAATGAGATGTTTTTTTCTGTTCATTTTTATAAGAAATGAAATGAACATGATTAACATTACTTGCGGCACGTGAGCCATGGCTTAAAGAGCCAGCAATGCCTTTATGCCAATCAAACATTTATGTGTATATGTTGCTATCTCTAGGTTCAACAAATTTCCTTCCTTAATAAAAAAAGTTTTCAACTTTTTGCTTAGCTTTAATTCCTTGAGCATTGTCTATCGATTGGAGATGATGAAACCTTTTACCATAATTGCCGTTCGCTGCCAAATGCGCCGAAAATGTGCTGAAAATTCATGCAATTGACTCTGCAGTCCAGTCGTCCCACTGTCCAACTGACAAGTTGAAAGAAAAAGAAAGAGAGAAAACATAAAAGTGGCGAAAAAAACTGTTTGAACAGTTCGTTATATCAACTATCGTTAGCTGATCGTAATGACTATTTTTGGACCGTGCGACAATGTCTGCGAAAGCAAAGCCTCTCATCCAGTTACCCCTCTATATCCGATTGCTCCAGTGCCTGAATGCCTGACTGGCTTTGGTGTTGCCATAAGGAAAGCCTCGCACAATGATTGATCGCTATAAAAATCGATAATGGATGAGCGTGCCAAACTGTTTATGCAAATCGAAATTTCAATATAATCCAAATACAGTGAAAAAGCCAGCAAAGCAAGGCCATCGATAACAATAATCGATGAGTTGACCATCGAAAGTTTATGAAGGCTTGGGCACACTGAGAGGTCAGTGGATGACTCTTTATTGCTAGCTATCGATTGTTTACGTATGCTAGTTACTGGTCATATTGTTATTATTTGAGCCTACTATTTATCGATTAGGCTGTTATCGATATTGGTGTTAATGCTTATGGATCTAAATTGGCTAAACTATTGTTATCATTTACTATTTATTAGTCAGTTTCTTTAGCTATCGATAACGCTGTTATCGATTGCTCATGTTGCTCGCATTGCAAACGCGTTTATCTATTAACTAAAGCTCGATTTTTCGCTTATCTTAAATGATTGATGACAACTGATTGCAGCAGCTGCTGTATGTATGTTGTGTGTGTGTGTGTGTGTATGTGTGTATGTGTGTGCTGTGTGTGTGTGTTGTGTGTCTCTTTGTAAGCTGCTCAATCAGCTGCCATTTGCATAAAATGTGGGTAAAGATGCGCTTAAATGCGGCGACAGCTGATGAACGGGTCTTTTGCGGCACGAAAAGGAAAAGTTTCACATAGTTTGCTGCGGCTGCTGACAGCAGCAACAGCAACATCAACAGCAACAGCAACAACAGCAACACAATGAACGACAACAACAGCAACAACAATGACAGCAGCTACCGTCGTCAGTTGGCGTCGCTTTCAACATTCGCGCAACAATTTTTCCAGGCAATGCGGAAAAACAAGTTTTTCCCATTTTTGCGAGTCACTTGATTTTTCGTCTCTTTGGTATTAAGGGCAAGCATACATTGTTGTTGTGTTTGATATATATACATACATTTATATACATCTTCTTAGCTTCCTGCCTTCATGTTGGTTTGCATGGTATACCCTGTAAACTGTTTGAATGTGGTTCAAAAGAGTTTTCATATTGCTGAAAGAGTCGATATTAATGTATAGTATATATACGCTTTATGATATATCGATAGAATCGATAAAAATCGAAATCGAATTGCAGCTCTTTCGCATATCTTTTATTCAATATTAAAATTTTGAAAAATATTTCCCGTAGTATAATCGTTAAGCTCTATATGTGCATATATGACAGGTCATACAGGGTATCTTTCGGTTGAGCACAGACTGCTCCCATTTCATTGGTTTCCCCGTCAAACATTTTCCATTTCACTTTTTGGCGCCCGCTTTATGAAGTTATTACGAGACAAACCTTTCGAGTGGGTGTACTCGGAAATGGATGCTTGGAATCAAGGGGGCGTGCCATGGACAAGTGTGAAAAATGTAACAGCCATGCGAGGCGACACGGAAAGACTGTGGCTCGCATATCAGAAATTAGGGGAAGAGAAACAGCCAAGTGCAATTGTAATTGAATAATCAAAGCCAATTTCAAATGAATGCATTTTCGATTCAGGAATTGGAACTTGAATGAAAACTATTTATCACTCAATTAGAGCGGAATACCTATAAGTGACTAAGGTCTTATAGGTAGTACAGAATGTTGAATGATCATTAGAAAAAGCGAGCGACTTAGCAAACGTAGAGCAACAATTATGGATTATATATATTTGGTTAATATATATCGATATATATACGTGTTTGTATAGGAAGTTCACCTAACCAGCAGACTTATAGCTACTTTAGACACGTATCTATAAGCTGGCTATATAGGAAATAACTACTCGGGTAATATTTGTTAAGCAGTTAATTACTTAATTAGCAGGAAATATACTTGAGGCAGGTCTAGATGGTTATATATAAGTCTTATATGGTATGCATATGTATGAGATGTCTTCAGCTACTATATATGAATGGAATTGTGAATTATCCTATGGGGTAATGAGAGTTACAGATGTTTTTATGTAGTAGTCATATATGAGCAAGCAGAGTGTGTGTAAGGATGAGAATATTCTCTATATAGGATGAGTTTATTGGGTATATGAGATCATTATACAAAAAGGTGTGCTATAATGGGTATATAGAGTAGTGGAGGGTCGATATATAAATAGTGCACAGGAAATAGGAACAGAATATAGGAATCTATAGACTAGTGAGGGGTCACTTTTAGCCTTGGGCAAACAAAGTTTGTCGGCCCAACAATTTCTGGCTAATAGAGTTTGATTTGGTTAAAGTTTGCAGAAGTTTTTGGCTGTTTGCTGGATGTAACTGTGTCAGCTTGAAATTTCGCAATACTTCATCTTCCCGTTGATCGTGGGCAGTGTGTGAGTGTGTGTGTGTGTGTATGTTGACCCTTTTTAATGAGCAAACAAATATTGGCTCTTAATTGTGGCCAAATAAGCGCCGACTGCTAGCCGAGTTGTTTATGGCCGTAACGCTTGATTGGAGCGCAGCAAATACAATATTAAAATGACAAACAAAAACAGAAAACAAAAAGAAAAGACGCAGCTTTGGCTAAATTAGTCAGTCGCATAGGCCGTGCAGGCGCCCACACAGAGCGTTGCCAGACTGTTCGCTGACAGTTCTGAGCCAAAGCATTGACCCGATTTGACAGAAACGAAAACAAAAAGAAAAACTGAAACAAAAATAGAAATAGAAACAGAAACAGAAACAGTTGGCGTTGGCAACTGGGTCGCAGCTTGACTTGATGGCAGCTAAATTAGTTGCCTACTTAGTTAGTTAGTTACTCAAACTATGTTGAAAAGCGGAAAAGAAACAGAAAAAAAAAAAAACCACCAAATAGAGTTAGTAACAGCTGGTTGGCTGGCTGCCTGGCTGGCTGACAGCCTGGCCTCAATCAACGTTGCCAGACTGTCTGCAGAGAGTGGGTAACTCGAAGTTATCTAACGCGCATTGCACACACTCACTTAGACCATTATTACATTATATATTTACATAAATTTGATTGCAATTCGCATGGCTAATTGAGTGAAACAGCAATTACGAAGCAAACAATGCCCGAGCATTCCCCTATGCTTCAACACATCATTCAAAGACATTTCGAATGTCGAATTCCATTCCCAGTTTCATATTTCATTATCTGTTCTACATTCTAAATCTCGATCTGTGCTCGTAAACTCATTCTCATTCTATGTGGGTCTTGACTTGAACAAGTCATAGATCCGACTCCGCAAGCCGTTTCCCGCTCTATCTAGTTTTCGACCCTAATCATAAGCAGATTCGAAAACTCTATGATGTGCATTCTTGATACAGATCAATAGGCTGAGAGCCCATTCCCATTCCATTCCGTTTTCTAATGTTATACGATCTCGATCCCTTGGCATGAGCTCATTTCGAAACCCTCTCAAAATTTCCCATTTCGCATTCTACTATGGAATCTAGTCGCGACCCACACGCATTAAGCAGGAGGTGGGGATTTTGATCCTCTGCGCGATTTCAACACATGTCAAAACGCATTTCGGTCTCGACAATTGCCAGACATTTATGACAGCCAGCACAGCGAGCAAGTCAAGAGATTTTACATTTGCCCACGCGCCAAACAATAACGAAAAACCCACGAAACGGAATGCATAATGCTCGATATAAATCTTTCAAGTACTCCAAATAGAATATGCATACCCTCGATGCGATTGTGGACTAGCCGAGGATAGATGGAGTATATAGACTATCGTTGTCGATGTCGATGTCGATGTCTACTGGCTATCGATTATGTTGTTAGTTATCGATAACACAGTTATCGGTGTTTATGTTTTGCCAATGCTTCAATTTGATAATTGGTCAGTTATCGACTATCTATGTTTGTGTGTGCTACGATATCTTTGTTAATAGTTATCGAATGTATTGTCATCGATTGTCTTGAATTAGCTTAACTGGTTAATATGAAGTAAAATTCATATATACCCTGCTATGTGGTAGGGTATAAACATATGTATATTTCACACACGCACGCTTACACATACACGCACACACACACACACGCATTTAGCTGGCTTTGATAGTCATTGAATTGAACGCAATTGCATTTGCTGTTGCTGTTGCTGTTGCTGTGCTGTTTGTTGCCTTGGCATGCGAGCTGACAGCCATTTGTCTGGTTAGACACCTCGGCCCATGTCTTTGGCTTTGGCTTTGGCTTTGGCCAAGAATGCCATGACAAGTGGGCAGTGGGAATGATTTAATGGACAAATTCCGATAGTTACATAAATTTGGATTAATCTATGCATCTCAATCTAAATAGCTGTGTATGTGTGTTTGTCTCCTTGCAGAAGCTACAGGCGTGCCCCATTGTTTGTATCAATGAGCCGGATACGCAGAGCACCACTACGGAAATATTGCAGACATCGCCAGAGAGCACACTAGAGAAGCCCAAGGCAACAGCAACTGTTGCAGCCAACAGCAGCAGCAGCAGCAACAGCAGCAGCACCAACATCAACACCAACACCACTACAACCACCAACAACAACAACAGCAGCTGCATCACAATCAATGCAACACCAACGACAGCAGTCGCAGCCACAGCAACAGCAACAGCAGCAGCGACAGCAGCAACTGCTGCCACAACAAGCAGCACAGCGGGCGTAACTAAGATAACAATAACCAGTGACAACAGTCAGAGCAATAGCAACAATTGCAGCAGCAGCAACATACGAAGCAGCAGCATAGTGCTTAACGGCTACAACAGCAACAGCAGCAGCAACAGCAACAATCTACGAAGCAGCAACATTCGCAGCAGCAGCAGCAACAACAACAACAACAGCTTAATATCCATCACCAGCCTGAACAGCTGCAGTGACTTGAGCCAAGGCAGCACAGCGACGCTCAAGCTCAGCAGCAATAGCAACAGCAACAGCAACAGCAACAGCAGCAATTGCCTGAACAGCAGCTGCAGCAGCCGACCCAACGGCGGCGCGAGCGACACCTCCTCGGCCAATTTTCAGGAACGTTTCGATTTCGAGCACTGGAAAAGTATTTTGAGTGATTTGAGCTGTTTCAATAGTATCTATCGCTACTGGCAACAGTACAGCAGCAGCAGCAGCAGCAGCAGCAACAGCAACGGCAACAGCAACGGCAGCGGCAACAGCAACGTTTGCGTGGAACATGCAGATGAGAGCCGCAGCTTGGGCAACGGCGCCAACTCCTTTTACACCCACAATATATTAGGCTACACCTTTGGCTATCCATTTGGACTGAGCAAGGAGCACGAGAGCGACGCCCACGACAACAGCAGCAACAGCGGCGCAGGCAACGGCAGTGTTGCTGGCTTCAAGAAATCGCACAGCAGCTGCGAGACCCCATTGCAGAAGCACTACCGACAGCAGCAGAAGAAGAAGATGCCGGTGTTTCGAGGCAAACGCGTCTGGTGCGGTTGTTTCAAGGTAAGGAGGAAGGAAGGTGGGTAAGAAGGGGGAGAAGTCTATATGAGAATAATGGGATAATTTCATAGTCATTGAAGTGACTAGCTGAAGTCTGAGAGCATTTAGAACTTCCTTTATACAAAGAACTGCTCTTGGAAATGCTAAATTCGTGAGGAAGGGGCGGAGCTATGAGGGGAAAGGGGAGCGATAAATACTCTCTAAGATATGAGACATAGAAGTTGATCACTTATGGATCCTCCTATCAATGGAGTGAGCCTAGAAGACATGAAGATCAGATAAGTGCTCTACATAGATCAACCTAATCTGGACTAAGACTGAGAGGGACAACAGCTGAGGCTATGGTAAATTTACAGCTGAAAGCATAGAAAATCTCGAGAGTACTAAAAAGTTATAATACGCTCAGGAACCTGGAAGTTGTCCCAAGCGAATTCCTTTTTTGAAGCTTTATTAATGGGCTTCTCCTTTGCTATATGCCATATTCTAGGGTAGTTAAGTACCTCAGACTCTTCATTTTCAGTTAGATCTTCGAGTTTGATAAGAATTCCACATGGCAAGCTAACGAGATAACTAGATATGCAAGAAATCCATTTTCTACGCTCAGTTATTATTCAACTGTCATTCAGCCAGCTATATCACATGGCAGATATATAGTTATTGTGAGCTATATCATAATTTATTCAATTTGACCCAGTCATGCCCAGAAATGAATTCAATTTGCATTTTCTTTAAGTAGCTCAAAGAATATTTCATTTAATATGTGAGTTGGACACGAATTGCCTTTGTCTCTCTCTCTCTCTCTCTCTCTCTCTCTCTCTCTCTCTCTGTCTCTCTCTTTCTTTTCAATCAATCTTAAAGGTGCGCATAAGAATCGTCTTTAGTCACGTGCCAATTGTTAACATAGGTTAACAATTGCCCCTCGACTTGAGGCGGCTCCCTTTTCTCTGTCTCTACCCCTGACCCAGTGGAGTGGAGTGAAATACGAGTGCGACAGCAACTCGCAGTGATTTGACTGGCATCGAGTTGTGCACGAAGTTGCATAAGTGAAGTGAATAATCAAAAGAAAATTATAATAAGGTGGGCGAGAGACAAGAGGCGAGACTAGCTCGACTAGCAGATGCCCTTGAGTTAGAAGGCAAATAAAAGACGTTAAAGAACAACTTGAAAACTCTGAAACTGTATATCGATATTTATCGTTTAGTGCTATACCAGGCATAGCTTCCTTATAACCTCCATTTCCAAATGCATTCTCAGTGAAAGCAGGGTATACAAACTTGGAGAGAGAAAGAATAGGCACTTCAAAGGCTTTCGATATCGAGAGGGAGCAGCGGCACCAAATAATGTTGTCTCAGGTGCTTAGCTAAACCAACAGAACTTGCGTCAAGCGCACTTAGTCTTAAAGAACCTGAAGAGCTCTTGCAACGGGTGAAAGAGCAATCAGGGCGCCGTAACTATGCTAAATGTTTCTGAAGGGGGCACAGATGGTTGACAGTTAGTAGGTAAGTGAAGATGTAGCGTGAGGTAGGTCAAAAGGCAGAGAAAGAGAGGGAGACAAGCAGAGAGAATGAGGGAGAAAATAAGATATGATACAGAAATGGACTTAATGAAAGTTCTGTAAGTAGACTGGTTCCCTGTGCTTTTACTTGTCAAGAGGGAAGGATATATATAGAGATAGAAGGACAGAGAGAAAGGGAGAGCAAGAGAAATAGAGAGAGAGAGAGAGAGATGAAGAGATGGAGAGACGGAGAGATCCAGAAATTAGAGAGAGGCTAGGAAAAAACGAAAAGCGAGAGAAATAGAGATGGAAACAAGAGAGAGATAAGACGGAGGAACTTTAAAGGAGCTATAGAGAGAGAGATAAATCAATTGGAGAATCAGAGAAGAAAATACAGACAGAGATCGTAAAGGTTTCTAGCTCTGCGGCCTAGGACTAAATGTTCTCATCTCTACTCTCAATGACATCCTATTCTCTGTCAATCGATGCTTCTTAAAGGTCTCCTAACTGTGCTACTCAGATGAATAGCCTTGCTCTCTCACTCTCCTGCCTAGCTCCAGCTTAGGCAGTTGTGTTGTTGCCTCTGTTTTAGATCGAATTGGAGCTGAACTAGAACGTTTCTGTTCATACCCCTGCCTAAACCTACTCTAGAGCTGGTTGCAGTCGAGCTACGACGCAATAGGCGAATACAAGAAGAACGTTAGCTCGTAGAATCTGAAGTGGAACCGACTGTTGCTTGAGCAGAGTGCAGAGCACGAGCAACTAGCGCCAGTCTAGGCCCCGTGGCGCTGGATCGATTACAATTTCAATTTCAATTTCAATGCAACTCGGAAGGTTGCCCCATGTCTGTGTCTTTGTGTCTTTCACAATTGGTTCTGCACTGTTAACGGCCCCCGTCGCTAGAGGCTTGAGGCTTGACGTGCTTTTGTTGTTGCTGAAAGTAATAGCTCGTCTCTTGCAGGATGACGAGCCACCGGAGATATGTGTGGTGGAGGGCGAGTTCACGCTGCAGACTCTGACGCCGACACAGCCAATGCCGTCGGTGGATGAGCTGGACACGAAGTTCGCAGAGCTGGTCGAGGAGCTGGACCTGACGGCGCCCAACAAGGAGGCGATGCTCAGCCTGCCCGCCCAGAAGAAGTGGCAGATCTACTGCTCGCGCAAGCTGCCCGTCGACGCCAACGACGGGCCCGATGCAGCCGCCATCACCCAGCCACCGACCGCCGAGCATTACATAGAGCGCCTGAAGGAGCTGGTGGTGCACGTCTCGCTGTCGCCGGAGGACTCGCCCAGCCACGAGCTGAACACGCGCATGGACAATCACGCCGCCTTTGTGGACGCACTGAAGACGGCGTTGCGCACCTCCACGCACAGCTTTGTGCTGCGCTTCGTGGAGCTGGATGGGCTGCCGGCCCTATTGAATCTGCTGCTCCAGCTGGACATACGCGTAGCGAACAGCTCCTTGCACACCAGCTTGATCGGCTGCATCAAGGCGCTGATGAACAACTCGATGGGCCGCGCCCATGTGCTCGCCCATCCGACGGCGATCGACACAATCGCCCGCTCGCTGGCGGCGGATAACATCAGAACGAAGATATCGGCCCTGGAGATACTCGGAGCGGTTTGCCTGGTGCCCGGCGGGCATCGCAAGGTGCTGCAGGCGATGCTGCACTTCCAGGAGTTCGCAACGGAGCGCACGCGCTTCCAGAGCATAGTCAACGACCTGGACCGCTCGACGTATGCCTACAGAGATAACGTTAATCTGAAGACGGCCCTGATGTCGTTCGTGAATGCGGTGCTCAACTACGGGCCGGGCCAGGAGAACCTAGAGTTCCGCCTGCACTTGCGCTACGAATTCCTCATGCTGGGCATCCAGCCAGTCATCGACAAGCTGCGCACACACGAGAACGAGACGCTGGACAGGCATTTGGTAAGCCGAGCAGCATCTGCGATTCTTCGAGAGATTGAAGACGTAACTAAACCCGTTTGCCCTTGCAGGACTTCTTTGAGATGGTGCGCGCCGAGGACGAGAAGGAGTTCGCCCGCCGCTTCAACGAGGAGCATGTGGACACCAAGAGCGCTGGCGCCATGTTTGAGCTGCTGCGCCGCAAGCTGAGCCACTCGCCCGCCTACCCGCACATGCTCTCACTGCTCCAGCACATGCTGCTGCTGCCCTGTAAGTAACGAGCCCCCTCCCCCCCTCTCTTTGACAGCTGATGGAACCCTTCTGCTTGTTCTTCCAGACACTGGCCACTGCACGGAGCACTGGCTGCTGATTGACCGCGTCGTGCAGCAGATTGTGCTGCAGGTGGAGCAGCGTCCGAGCAGCGACTTGATCAGCGACCCCGATGACCCCGGCAAGCAGCTGAAGCTGGCCAGCGAGTCGCCCGTGCACGACCCGGACGTGGCGCCCCTTCAAATCGACGTCAACAAGCTGGTGCGGCTGCTGGTCAAGGAGGAGCAGCTGACGCAGGCGCGCAAGCGAGCCGACGAGCTGGAGCGCGAGAACTTTGAGGTGCAGTCGCGCCTGGCCAAAAAGGAGCAGGAGCTGGACTTGCGCATGCAGGAGAAGGAGGACCTCGAGACGAGCCTAGCGCGCATGCGCGAGCGCCTCGAGAAGGAGTCCGCTCAGCACTCGCAGGCCGTGCAGCGCGCTCAGACCGCCGAGATGAAGGCCGAGGATCTGCAGCACCGTCTGCAATCCGAGCAACAGGAGCGCGCTCGCCTCGAGCGACTCGTCACCGAGGGCAGCATACCCGACGACCAAAAGGTGGCCGGCCTCACTGGCTGCAACGGCGCCGTCTCGCCGCCGCCACCACCGCCGCCGATAAAGGCGGTGCCGCCGCCACCGCCGCCGATGGCTCCAGCCATGTTGCCGCCACCACCACCGCCCTGTCCCGGCGCGCCACCACCGCCGCCCAGCATGACGCCAACAATGGGTAAGTGGGAGACATTGTTTGCCGCTTCTCGGAGAGAGACTCGCCTAATGTGGATCATGCCTTGCAGCTCCAGCACCACCCAAAGTGGAGTTGCCAAAGAAGAACGTGCCACAGCCAGCGAACCCCTTGAAGAGCTTCAATTGGTCCAAGCTGCCCGATGCCAAGCTCCAGGGCACCGTCTGGAGCGAGCTGGACGAAAGCAAGCTCTACAACAACATGGAGCTCGAGAGCATCGATAAACTCTTCTCGGCCTATCAGAAGAACGGCGTATCGGTCAGTCTCATGAGTGAGAGCGGTAGAAGGCGAAGGAAACCTTTTGCCCGCGATTCCCTGGAGGAATCTCCTCTGTTTAGCCCCTGCCATATGAAACTGATCACTAATCTATTGAACTCTCCCACTCACAGACCACCGATGGCTCATATGAGGACTTGCGCGTCTCTGGCAAAAACAAACAGAAGGTGCTCTCCGTTATCGATGGACGGCGCGCCCAGAACTGCACGATATTGCTGAGCAAGCTCAAGATGAGCGACATGGATATATCCAAGTGAGTGCGCTGCCGTCTGGGCCAGGGGCTTCGACTGATCGGTGTCTAATTTCCCTTACAGAGCCATACTCTCCATGGATAGCAATGAGCAGCTGGCGCTGGACATGGTCGAGCAGCTGCTCAAGTTTACACCATCTGCCGAGGAGCGTGCGCTGCTGGATGAGCACAGCGAGGATATTGAGTCGCTGGCACGTGCGGATCGTTTTCTCTATGAGATATCCAAGTGAGTGGGAGCATCAGCCGTGGACAGTGGCTTGTCTGGGCTTAACCTCCGTTCAGGAGAGATCTGTAGCAAATTAAACTTGTCTTTGATAGCCCTCATATGACACTATCTATCTGTATTACCCATTTTAAAGCTAAAGCTAAAGCTAATGTTATATGCATCTCTCGTCCCCTGCAATTGTAGAATTCCGCACTATGAGCAGCGCTTGAAGAGTTTGCACTACAAGAAGCGCTTTATGCTGACAGTGAACGATCTGATACCGCGCATCACCAGCGTCATGGAGGCCTCCCGGGAGGTAGCACGCTCGAGGCGCTTGCGCAAGCTGCTCGAGCTGGTTCTGGCATTGGGTAAGATCTGCCTACAGTTTGGGTCTTCTAGATTTTAATGCGGTTTCTCTCGTTGCCAGGCAACTATATGAATCGGGGTGCACGCGGCAACGCGTCAGGCTTCCGGCTGGCCTCGTTGAATCGCTTGGCGGACACCAAGTCGAGCGCTGCCAAGGGCACCACACTGCTGCACTATCTGGTGCAGGTGATTGAGAAGAAGTTCAAGGATCTGCTCAAGCTGGAGGACGATATACCGCATGTGCGTGAAGCGTCCAAGGTGTCTCTCGGCGAAATGGACAAGGATATACAGATGCTGCGCACGGGCCTGGCGGATGTGGCGCGTGAAATCGAGTTCCATCGCAGCTCGGGCCCGGCACAGCAGGGCGATCGATTCTTGCCAGTGATGCGGGAATTTCACGCTCAGGCCTCGGTAAGATTCGCGGAGCTCGAGGATAAATTCCAGGACATGAAGACGCGTTTCGATCGGGCTGTGCGGCTCTTTGGCGAGGATGGCTCAGTCCTGCAGCCGGACGAATTCTTTGGCATCTTCGATTCGTTCCTCGCTGCATTTGCGGAGGCGCGACACGACAACGAGAGCTTCCGCCGCCGCCAGGAGGAGGAGGAGAAGCGCGCCAAACAGGAGGCAGAGCTGAAGAAACGCACCATCGAGCGCAAAAACAAAACCGGACTCATGAGCAGCGTCGCCCGCAATCTGGGCTTGAAGTCCGCCAGCAATGGCAGCGGCTCAGGCAGCGATTCGCTGACCAAGAGCGACAACAAGGGCGAATTCGACGATCTGATCTCGGCGCTGCGCACCGGCGACGTCTTTGGC
This sequence comes from Drosophila mojavensis, assembly GCF_018153725.1. Classification (NCBI taxonomy): domain Eukaryota; kingdom Metazoa; phylum Arthropoda; class Insecta; order Diptera; family Drosophilidae; genus Drosophila; species Drosophila mojavensis. The sequence goes on along the minus strand of NW_025318667.1, from coordinate 965,971 downwards.
GAGGACATGGCCAAGTTCAAGCGTTCGCGCAAAGCGCGCATTTCGAATGGCTCAGCATCCGGAGGCGGGGCCGCAGGAGGAGCTGCACCAGCCAGCGGACAGAACTCGCCGCCGCGTCTGCAGCGCGAGGAGAGCGGCAGGGAGCGGGAGCGCACAGTGAGGCGACAGTAGACAGTCGACAGTCGACAGTCGATAGCCGATAGCCGGCGGCAGGCAGTAGACAATAGACAGTAGACAGTAGACGCCTCAGCTCAGTAGTCAAAAACAATTCCCCCATTTGATTTCTCACATTTTTGTTATACCACAAGCTATATGATTTTCTATATAGCTGCAGATCACCAAATTTTGTAAACTTATCAAAGTTGAAGAAGTGTTGAAGGCGACAACAACAATTCATAGCAAGCAAGCAAAATAATTAACTAACTATAAAGCTAACTCTAAAGACAGGCTACAAACATTTTTGATTGTGCTCAGAAGATGGAGAAGAAGAAGACGAAGAACGAGAAATATAGCTAATGTTGCTATATAGTGCTATATATATAGCGAAGGGTCATTGTAGCAGATGCTATATGGCATCTTATATTATATACAAATATATATATTTGATGTGTGTGTGTGCAAGTTTTGAAGGCGTCTGCGGCCTGCCATAAGAAAAGTCATGTTCATTATTAACATTTATGTATACATCTATACATATGTATATGATTATTATATTGTGTATTATCCCCTATTATATATACATATATATTTTTTTTAGCACGAATCTCGCTAAATACTTATATTAACGCACTTTTGTAAAAGATCAAAGTTTATATTATAAAATTATGATAAATAAAAATTATTTAATACTAATTGAAATTTATGAAAATGGGAAATGAGACTTGAAGTTTCAGAGGCAATATGCACAAGGATACCCTGTAGATTAGGCCCGCAGGAAAACTAATAATGTAAGCAGCGTATTACTAGGTGGATTAACTCTGCACTTCATATGCAAACGGGCATATAAGTTGTCCCATTTCAAGCAGCGTAGAAACTGTTGCCTGCTTTTATGCGCAGTTGGTATGGCGTATATAAAATGTTGCCTACTTTTGTGCGCAGCTAATTTAGCTCGGACACACAACCAATATGATTTCTTATTGGACTAACTGGAGTGTGAAGCTAATGGTGGTTGTCTAGACTACAACAAGGTGTCTAGATGCTGGATCAATTGTGAACGTAGCTGTTTTCATTTAATGAGTGAAACGCAGCCTCTCCTAATATAAGTTTGCTTATAAATTCCTAGATCTATAATTATATATTTAAAATATAATCATGAATAAAATTAGATAATATTCAAGTAATATATTCAGCTCTACATGCGATGCAGTCAACATACCCAAACAATGCGATCGTATTTCGTGCCGCCTCTACGCAGGATGTGCGAGAGTCAACGATTCGATGTGCCATTAGCTACTGACTTGGCAGAAACCGTTGAGAGTCGAAATTAACATAAATATTGCAGAAAGCAGAAACCGCACAGCGAACAGACTCAATGGCAAGAACAAGCGCCGCAAGGACAACAAAGGCGAAAGGCATTTGCCAAAAAAAAAAAAAAAAAAAAATGAAACCGAAATACGAAATACGAAATACCTGAATGTATTGCAAAACAATATAAGCAAAACAATAAATCAAAATATATATATGAAATCATAATACGCAGCGCGAGGCAACTGTGCGAGAGACACAAAAACGGCGCAAGGACTCGCCCAGGCAACAGCTGTGCCCCTGCCAGTGCCTTTGCCTGTTGTCCAAGGCTCTGCGCCCTGAAATTCGAGCAGGCGCAGGAGGCTGCAGCGCGAAGGTGAGAAGGCGCCTCTCATCTTGCGGTCGCCTCCTGTGCGCAGTTTCCTTTTCTTTGCTTCTCGCTTCTCGCGCTGGCAAAAAGTCCTTTTGTGCCATAAATATAAATCTTAATATGTCATAATTCGTTATAATTTACGAAATATATGTATATATATATACATATATGTGTGTGTGTGTGTGTGTATGTATATGTGTAACCGCAAGTAGTTCGTGACCCGCTGTGTTCGAGTGCTGCTGCTGATCGGTTGGTTGCTTCCAAAAAGCAAAAAAACTGAAACTGAAAGCTGAAAACTTAATCCCAGAAATTATGACTTTAATCGGCGCCCATTGTCGCGGCTTAGCGTGCCCCGCCCATTTATCAAAGTAAACAAAATATGAAATTGAATTTGTGCGCTGGGCAGAGGCCAAAAGCCTTTTGCCTCTATGCAAAGTCAGCTGCTGACCTCGCGTGCGGTCAGTTTTTCCGCTTTCCACTTTCCACTTTCCCTTTTGTTTCAGGTTGAAGTTGAAGTTGCGCACGCGCTCGCAGCAGCCGTGCAGCCGCGCAGCCGCGCAGCTTTTGTTTGTTTAGGCAGCACATTCTCGTTTCTATTGTTGTTGCTGTCGCTGACCAAACGCTGCCAACACAAATATTCAAAAATATAAAAAACAAACAGACAAATAGACAAAAAAGTGCAGAGATGAGCGCACGCTGACATGCTCGGAAAATGTTTGAAAACATCCGTCACTGAGCGAGTCCTGCAAAAGGGGGAGGCAAAGCTCTATTCACTTCTATTCACAGTTCAATTCAATTGAATTCAGCTGAGTTGAATTCAATGGCCGAGTCAACAATGAGCTCATGCATACCCTGTATCTGCGTAGGGCCAACTCCGCCTGTGCTAAGAGATACATTTGTATCTCACAGATGCCACTGGCATGCGTATCTAACAGTTCATATTGCAAGACATCCTAAAGATACTTTTGATTCTAAGCCTTGTGTCCTCTCGCTGACATTTGTTGCATCTGAAAGATACTTTCGCATATCAAAAATACGCCAATCTATCATAGAATACTCTCTTAATATCTTGTGGCAATTGCAGTTGGACAATGTAAAAGATACTTTTGTATCTTATGGAATTGAAAATATATTTGTATCTGAAAGATACTTACTTAAGAGCCCTACTCATTTGTAACTATTTTGGCAACTTCCCAATACGAAACGTAGCTTCACAGATACTTTTGTATCTCATAGATTCTTCTGACTTGTGTGCACAGTAAATACTAGATAAAGTTACATTTACTAACACAAATCATATATAGATACTTTTATGAGCAAAGGTTTTATGTTCTCATCGAATTGCTCGAGTAGGCTGAGTCAGCTCTCAGCTAATAGCTCGTGCTACTCTTAGCTAAGCACTCTTAATCCAAACAGAAACAATTATCAGTTAATGCATCTGTAATGATGCGCTCTTCTATGCGCTTCTCTCAGGCCAATTGCACGTACTTTTTGTTACTTTTTGGGCATTGAACTTTAAATCGTATTAGTCAACTTTTCCCATTTGAATATTCAAATTCGCTTTCATATTCATATTCATATTCATATTTATGGCTGTAAGCCCAACCCTGATGCTGCAGGCACAAACACAGACAGAGCGAGAGAGAGAGAGAGAGAGAGAGACAGAGATGAACAGTAGCAGGACACCCCCAGCCCCCGTTTGGCGACATGTTTTGGATTAGAATTTGATATTTTTGTCGAGTGCGCTTAAAGTATGAGAATTAGCATTTAAATTGCCTCATTAGCTCGCGAGGGGCAGCGCCGCAAAGCAGTGTTGCGCACAGTCGCGAGGCGCTTACCAACACTGGTGCTGGTTGATTTCTGTGATTTCGCACTGATCAAAACAAAAATACGAAGCGACCCAGTGCCACGCCCAGCGCACAGCGGCGTAACAATAATTTAGAAATTAAACGTAGCCTGCCGAAGGACGAGGCCCAGCTGGGCAGAGCGCCGAGCCCTTCGAGTAGCGAAATGCCACAAATAACACAAATCAAATCTAATCAAGCAAAGAAAAGGAATGTGAAAATGAAAAAGAAAAGGAGAAGGAGAGGGAGAGGGAGAGGGAGAGGGAGAGGGAGAGGGAGAGGGAGAGGGAGAGGGAGAGGGAGAGGGAGAGGGAGAGGGAGAAAAGAAAAAGAAAGCGCAGCCGCGACTTTCCCAAGGCCAGAAAGGGTACAACCCACAAAAAAGTGTCGGCAGAAAGCAGCTATTTTTTTAAGGCTGCTCACCCCTCACAACAAGGACACACGGCAAGGACATGCTCTACTTTTTTTTTTGAGCATTCCTTCCGCTTTGTAGTCGCTGCAATTACACGTAGATTTTCATTTTCAATTTCGATTTCAATTTCAATTTGGTTTACTTGTTTTTTCTCTCTCTCTCTCCGTCTCTCTCTCTCTCTCGCATGGGTCCTTTTCACGTACCCCGAGCCATGGGTGTCGCGCCGGCATTTGTGCGCTGTCCGTCTTGCGTCACCTTGTTTTTGTTTGCGCTGCCGTCGAGCCTTGTAATTATTTAGTTTACGTTCGCCATACGAATATATATAATTTTGCTCTGCTTTTTTTTGCTTTGTCCTGTCTGGCTGCAGCCCTTCATCCTGTCGGCAGGAGGACGAGGAGTACAGCTCAGTGGCTCGGAAATTCCAGATTTCATGCTTACTTTTCGTTTCTTTCCGTTGTTGTTTTTTTTTTTTTTTCTCGAGCAGGATTTACAGGCACTTGAGAGAAAAGCTTAAAGAAATCTCTATCAAATTTTCTATTTCTATAAATCTCTTACCTAGCTGAAGTACAAAATATTTATCTGCATAGCAAGTACATTTGCTGCATAGCCTGAAAAGGGTATCTTAAGGATACTCTCTGCATACTCAACAGATTCATTTATGGATAGGTTTGTATCTTGAGAATGCTTGATTTCTCTATAGAATCTCTATAGAATCTGAGCGATATTTGGATGCTTTTGGGATGCTAATATATCTCGCAGATACTTTTGTATCTTGAATATACTTGGATATCTTATAGACATTTTGGTGTGTTAAGAATACGATCGTGTCTTGAAGATTCTGAGCTGAGACATTCACGCCATAAAGATAGTTCTCTATCTGGCAGATCCTTTTCCAGCTTGAATATACTCTTGCATATTATAGATTATAGAAGATATATATACAGTGCTTATCATAATTATAGCCCACTTTTAATCCACTTAAACGAATCGGCTAAAAATTTTTCCCAAATGGAATATTTCCTCAAAATCTTCAAAAATGAGTAGTTCAATATTTCAATTATGAATGGCAAAAAACTTTTTCACTTAAAATTCACGATTTAATAACGATTTCTTAAAAAGAAGTAAAAAACAAGGAAAAACAGCACCATTTTCTGTATCAAAATTATAGCCCATATTCATATTTTTGTAAAAAAAATCCGAATTCGTTGCGGATTAATGGAAAAACTAATGTTAATACTTAGTCCGGCCTCCATTTGTCTTAGTTAACTCAAAAATTCTCTTCCTCATTGAAACCACTAAATTTAATAAAAGGTCCTTTTCGAAACTTTGTTATTTAGTCATTGTCGTTTAGAATTTGCGTTTTAAGATATCCAACTGTCTCCAACTGGCGATTTTTGGCATACACACGTCTTGCAAGATTACCCCAGACATTTTTATCGGGTTGAGATCCCCAAAACATGCTGTCCAGTCAAGGACATCAACATGACATTCCTCCAAACACTCTTTTGTACGTCTGCTCACATGGATTCTGGCATTATCCTGTTGGAAAACCATTGGTTTCTCACGTAATTCTCTTGAATATGGAATGAGAATACTATCCAGAGCCTGAATATACTCTTCACTGTTCATTCGGTTCGTTACAAACTTCAATTCCCAGGTACCAAATAAAAAAAATGGACCCCAAATCACGACGGAGCCACCTCCAAAGTTTGTCCTTGAAAAAAACATAGGATCCTTCCTCAAATCATGCTAATAAGTATCAAACCCATCAGGACCATCCAGGTTAAACTTCTTCCCATCAGAAAATACGACCTGTTAGGGTAAAAATTTATAAATATACTGTAAGCCAAAAGACGATGATTCAAACGCGCGTATGTCAGATCGGTCGCAGTATGTCCATCGGCAAAACCAAGTCGAGCAACCTTGTGGCGACTTAGCAACATGGATGCTTTGGTCAGTTTAGACCTATTTATGATTCCTGAGCTCTTAAGTACTCGCCAAACAGTCATCGCTGACATAGATTCGGCCACATGTGCGGCCAAAGCTATACAAGCGGCTGGGTTGTTGCTGGCTTTCTTAATAATTTTGCGTTTATCGTGCGCAATTAGTAACGGTTTTCACCCAGTACGTCTTCTTGATCCTTATTCTTCGGGGTTATCCAAACAAATTTTAATTACACTTTGACTTTTTTTCAAAATTCGAAAAATACTCGAAATAGACTCTCCTGACTCGAAAAGTGAGAAAATACGGCCCTTTTCATAATAAGATAATTGTTTTCCAAGCGGCATCTCTTAAAAACTATCTAAATTTACTTAATTACAATGTCTGTAAAGCCAAAAGTCTGTTCCGCACTTAATAAATTCAAATTTGCGACAGTGGGCTATAATTATGATACACAAAAATGCAAGCAAAAATGCTAGCACAGAGCAAAAGTTAACGGTTCTTTCTTAGTTTTCCATAAATTGAACTAAAATTTTGATCAAATCTACTGAACATGCTCCAGTCTATAATGTGCTGTAAAATTTATTTTTAAAAAACCTTAAAAATTTTGTTACAACGGGCTCAAAGTTTAAGTTGCAGGGTGGGCTATAATTATGATAAGCACTGTAGCAGATACTTTGTAGCTCGATACTTTTACATCGTAAAGATACTTTTATATGCTGCTAGTACCTTTGTATCATGCAGATACTTTGCTATCTATGTGTATCTTACCAATACTAATGCATATTTAAAATACGTTTTGCCTTTAAGATAGATTAGTATACATCAGTATACTCACCTCTCTCTCCCTCTCTCTCTCTCTCTCTCTCTCTCTTTCACCCTGAGTATCTATCTCTGTCTTCTATGTTTTTGCTCTCACTCAGAGAAAAGTAAATATCGTTCCCACTCTTCTAGTACTTCCATGAATCTTTAATCATCCCTCCCCCCACTCCCTCTCTCCCGTTCACCTTCTCTCTTCCGAAAGCAATTAGTTAATTAAGCGAGACTTGAAGTGCCCCGTTTTGGGAAATAAATCACTTGGGGACCGATCGCCGTCGGTTGACAATTGTGCAGCATCATCTGCGAGCAATTTGCATATTTAATTGAACTGAAAGCGCACGGAAGGCGAAAAGCGAAAAGTGAAAAGTGAAAAGTGGAAAAATAGTTGGGAAAAAAAGCCGAAATTGTTTTCGACAGTTTTCTCATTTTTAATAAAAACAACAACGCGAAGGACACAAAATCAAGTCGAGGACGACTCGAAGATGTCCCGCTGCGTCTTTGGCGCAGGCAAAAGGGGCGTTCAAAGGGGTTAAATGCAAATGAGGCCAGAAGATGCGACAGCGGCAGCAACAACATCAGCTATGACTATCAGTTTTTCCGAGGAAAAGCGAGCATTTGCCTCGACGTGTCCTGGGCCAAGGCACCTAGGGTAGGTCCCAACTGTCAAATGAGTTTGATAGATCTGCCGCGGCAGTTGTCCCGTTCGCCCGGTTCCCACTTGGGACGGCTGCTCAACAAATTAATTTGCCGCCAACTTGATTCGCAGCTTTTTCTCTCCCTCTCTCTCTCTCTCTCTTTCTCTTTCTCACTCTCTCTGCCCTCGCCGTGGCTGTTCTCTCGTTTTTTGTCGCACTGTCCAAACATTGCGACTTTTTGCTGTCCATATTGCATATTGGTTGCTTATCGCCTGTCTTCATTTCTTTCTTTCTGCTTTGCTGTTCTTCCTTTGTTCTTCTTCTGTTAGTCCGTCATTCGCCTTTGTTTCGGCTTGACCATGGCCCACCACGCCCTGAGGTTTGCCTTATGATTTATGCATTGCATTCGCTTTCATATCGCATCAAATCAAAGTGTCAAAACAATTCGCTTCGAGGGTTGACCATCGGTAAATGTGACAAGTGTGCATAGATGACTGTCCAGCAGATACCCTGTAAAGTTAGAAAACTCACCAAATGGTATCCTTTCTAGTCCAGTTTCATTGATCTGCAAATAACTGTAAATTATCAAGAATTTGCCAAACATTTTAACACATTTCCATAGCTGACTGACTTGCAGATACCCATTAAATTGCTAAATCAGTTCTAAGTAATCTACAGAATATCTTTTATATATAAAATGACTATTACAAGACGTATGAAAAGTGTTCCGGGTTGATTGGCGCCTAGATACCCTATAAAGTAACATATATGTAAATCGCGGCTACATGGCGACTTTTGTCAATTGATTGTTTTGTAGATACCCTGCAGCTTCCACAAATCTAATTTTTCCATTCACATCCAACACATTCTGAGGTCTGAGCAACCCTTTACATACATTTTACAGGGTAGAGGCATGCAAAACTGAGCTGAGGAAAAGCACATGACACGTGTCGCAGTGCTGACCGTTTAGAAAAACAAACAAT